>NC_030432.2:352500-367500 GCF_001660625.3 Ictalurus punctatus
AGCCACACACACACACACACACACACACAAAGAGCCACACACACACACACACACACACACAGAGCCACACACACACACAGAGCCACACACACACACAGAGCCACACACACACACAGAGCCACACACACACACACACAGAGCCACACACACACACAGCCACACACACACACAGCCACACACACAGACAGACACACACACAGACAGACACACACACACACACACAGAGCCACAGACAGACACACACACACACACAGAGCCACACACACACACAGAGCCACACACACACAGAGCCACACACACACAGAGCCACACACACACAGAGCCACACACACACAGAGCCACACACACACACACACACACAGAGCCACACACACACAGAGCCACACACACACAGAGCCACACACACACAGAGCCACACACACACACACACAGAGCCACACACACACACACACAGAGCCACACACACACACACACAGAGCTACACACACACACACACACAGAGCTACACACACACACACACACACACACACACACACAGAGCCACAGCCACACACACACACAGAGCCACAGCCACACACACACACAGAGCCACAGCCACACACACACACAGAGCCACACACACACACACACACAGAGCCACACACACACACACACAGAGCCACACACACACACACACAGAGCCACACACACACACAGAGCCACACACACACACACACACAGAGCCCCACACACACACACACACAGAGCCCCACACACACACACACACAGAGCCCCACACACACACACACACAGAGCCCCACACACACACACACACAGAGCCACACACACACACACACACAGAGCCACACACACACACACACACACACACAGAGCCACACACACACACACAGAGCCACACACACACACACACACAGCCACACACACACACAGCCACACACACACACAGCCACACACAGAGCCACACACACACACAGAGCCACACACACACACAGAGCCACACACACACACAGAGCCACACACACACACAGAGCCACACACACACACACAGAGCCACACACACACACACAGAGCCACACACACACACACACAGAGCCACACACACACACACACAGAGCCACACACACAGAGCCACACACACAGAGCCACACACACAGAGCCACACACACAGAGCCACACACACAGAGCCACACACACAGAGCCACACACACAGAGCCACACACACAGAGCCACACACACAGAGCCACACACACAGAGCCACACACACAGAGCCACACACACAGAGCCACACACACACACACACACACAGAGCCACACACACACACACACACACACAGAGCCACACACACACACACACAGAGCCACACACACACACACACACACACAGAGCCACACACACACACACACAGAGCCACACACACACACACACACACACACACAGAGCCACACACACACACACACACAGAGCCACACACACACACACACACACAGAGCCACACACACAGAGCCACACACACAGAGCCACACACACAGAGCCACACACACAGAGCCACACACACAGAGCCACACACACACACACAGAGCCACACACACACACACACACACACACACACAGAGCCACACACACACACACACACACACAGAGCCACACACACAGAGCCACACACACAGAGCCACACACACAGAGCCACACACACAGAGCCACACACACAGAGCCACACACACACACAGAGCCACACACACACACACACAGAGCCACACACACACACACACAGAGCTACACACACACACACACACAGAGCTACACACACACACACACACACACACACACACACAGAGCCACAGCCACACACACACACAGAGCCACAGCCACACACACACACAGAGCCACAGCCACACACACACACAGAGCTACACACACACACACACACAGAGCTACACACACACACACACACACACACACACACACAGAGCCACAGCCACACACACACACAGAGCCACAGCCACACACACACACAGAGCCACAGCCACACACACACACAGAGCCACACACACACACACACAGAGCCACACACACACACACACAGAGCCACACACACACACACACAGAGCCACACACACACACACACAGAGCCACACACACACACAGAGCCACACACACACACAGAGCCCCACACACACACACACACAGAGCCCCACACACACACACACACAGAGCCCCACACACACACACACACAGAGCCCCACACACACACACACACAGAGCCACACACACACACACACACAGAGCCACACACACACACACACACACACACAGAGCCACACACACACACACAGAGCCACACACACACACACAGAGCCACACACACACACACACAGAGCCACACACACACACACACAGAGCCACACACACAGAGCCACACACACAGAGCCACACACACAGAGCCACACACACAGAGCCACACACACAGAGCCACACACACAGAGCCACACACACAGAGCCACACACACAGAGCCACACACACAGAGCCACACACACAGAGCCACACACACAGAGCCACACACACAGAGCCACACACACAGAGCCACACACACAGAGCCACACACACACACACACACACAGAGCCACACACACACACACACACACACAGAGCCACACACACACACACACACACACACACACAGAGCCACACACACACACACACACACACAGAGCCACACACACACACACACACACACACACACAGAGCCACACACACACACACACACACACACACAGAGCCACACACACACACACACACAGAGCCACACACACACACACACACACAGAGCCACACACACAGAGCCACACACACAGAGCCACACACACAGAGCCACACACACAGAGCCACACACACAGAGCCACACACACAGAGCCACACACACAGAGCCACACACACAGAGCCACACACACAGAGCCACACACACAGAGCCACACACACAGAGCCACACACACACACACACACACACAGAGCCACACACACACACACACACACACAGAGCCACACACACACACACACACACACAGAGCCACACACACACACACACACACACAGAGCCACACACACACACACACACACACACACAGAGCCACACACACACACACACACACACACACACAGAGCCACACACACACACACACACAGAGCCACACACACACACACACACACAGAGCCACACACACAGAGCCACACACACAGAGCCACACACACAGAGCCACACACACACACACAGAGCCACACACACACACACACACACACACACACACAGAGCCACACACACACACACACACACACACAGAGCCACACACACAGAGCCACACACACAGAGCCACACACACAGAGCCACACACACAGAGCCACACACACACACAGAGCCACACACACACACAGAGCCACACACACACACAGAGCCACACACACACACAGAGCCACACACACACACAGAGCCACACACACACACAGAGCCACACACACACACAGAGCCACACACACACACACAGAGCCACACACACACACACACAGAGCCACACACACACACACACACAGAGCCACACACACACACACACAGAGCCACACACACACACACAGAGCCACACACACACACACACACAGAGCCACACACACACACACACACAGAGCCACACACACACACACACAGAGCCACACACACACACACACAGAGCCACACACACACACACACAGAGCCACACACACACACACACAGAGCCACACACACACACACACAGAGCCACACACACACACACACAGAGCCACACACACACACACAGAGCCACACACACACACACAGAGCCACACACACACACACACACAGAGCCACACACACACAGAGCCACACACACACAGAGCCACACACACACAGAGCCACACACACACAGAGCCACACACACACACACAGAGCCACACACACACACACACACAGAGCCACACACACACAGAGCCACACACACACAGAGCCACACACACACAGAGCCACACACACACAGAGCCACACACACACAGAGCCACACACACACACACAGAGCCACACACACACAGAGCCACACACACACACACAGAGCCACACACACACACACAGAGCCACACACACACACACACACACACACACACACACACACAGAGCCACACACACACACACACACACACACACACACAGAGCCACACACACACACACACACACACACACACACACACACACAGAGCCACACACACACACACACACACAGAGCCACACACACACACACAGAGCCACACACACACACACACAGAGCCACACACACACACACACAGAGCCACACACACACACACACAGAGCCACACACACACACACACAGAGCCACACACACACACACACAGAGCCACACACACACACACACAGAGCCACACACACACACACACAGAGCCACACACACACACACACACACAGAGCCACACACACACACACAGAGCCACACACACACACACAGAGCCACACACACACACACAGAGCCACACACACACACACAGAGCCACACACACACACACAGAGCCACACACACACACACAGAGCCACACACACACACACACACACAGAGCCACACACACACACACACACAGAGCCACACACACACAGAGCCACACACACACAGAGCCACACACACACAGAGCCACACACACACAGAGCCACACACACACAGAGCCACACACACACAGAGCCACACACACACAGAGCCACACACACACAGAGCCACACACACACAGAGCCACACACACACACACAGAGCCACACACACACAGAGCCACACACACACACACACACACACACACACACACACACACACAGAGCCACACACACACACACAGAGCCACACACACACACACAGAGCCACACACACACACACAGAGCCACACACACACACACACACACAGAGCCACACACACACACACACAGAGCCACACACACACACACACAGAGCCACACACACACACACACAGAGCCACACACACACACACACAGAGCCACACACACACACACACAGAGCCACACACACACACACACAGAGCCACACACACACACACACAGAGCCACACACACACACACACAGAGCCACACACACACACACACACACAGAGCCACACAGACAGAGCCACACACACACACAGAGCCACACACACACACAGACAGAGCCACACACACACACAGACAGAGCCACACACACACACACACAGAGCCACACACACACACACACAGAGCCACACACACACACACACAGAGCCACACACACACACACACAGAGCCACACACACACAGAGCCACACACACACAGAGCCACACACACACAGAGCCACACACACACAGAGCCACACACACACAGAGCCACACACACACAGAGCCACACACACACAGAGCCACACACACACAGAGCCACACACACACAGAGCCACACACACACAGAGCCACACACACACAGAGCCACACACACACAGAGCCACACACACACAGAGCCACACACACACAGAGCCACACACACACAGAGCCACACACACACACACACAGAGCCACACACACACACACACACAGCCACACACACACACACACACACAGCCACACACACACACAGAGCCACACACACACACAGAGCCACACACACACACAGAGCCACACACACACACAGAGCCACACACACACACACAGAGCCACACACACACACACAGAGCCACACACACACACACACACAGAGCCACACACACACACACACAGAGCCACACACACACACAGAGCCACACACACACACAGAGCCACACACACACACAGAGCCACACACACACACAGAGCCACACACACACACAGAGCCACACACACACACAGAGCCACACACACACACAGAGCCACACACACACACAGAGCCACACACACACACAGAGCCACACACACACACAGAGCCACACACACACACAGAGCCACACACACACACAGAGCCACACACACACACAGAGCCACACACACACACAGAGCCACACACACACACAGAGCCACACACACACACAGAGCCACACACACACACAGAGCCACACACACACACACACACATACTTGTGCAAGTCTATATTGGGGACTACATGCTGAATCCTCCAATGCGGGGACCCGTATTTCTAAAAGGTTTAGGAACAAACCAAAGACAGATTCGTGTTTCTGTTGAAGCTGTAAAGACGTCCGTCACTTCAAATTAATGAAAAAACGTCAATAAAGCAATGTGACATTTTTCCACATCCTGGGGACAATTTCTGGTAGACCAAACTTTTGAGGACGAGCGGACACACACACACACACACACACACTATTATTCTGGTATTTCTAAATTGTAGGTACTTGTGAACAATCTGGGGACGCAATTTACAAACAATTGGGAAGGTGCTATAATGCATATTTCCAAGATAATTGATTAAGTCACATGAATAACATGTCTTTTATTTTAATCTGAAACATTTTGCCATTTGCAATGCAGTATTTTCACAAAGATAGTATTTTCAGGCAGTTACTAATTAACACTCAAAAAAAGTTTCTCATAAATGAAGTAAAAAAAGTAGAAAAAATTAAATTGTACAATACAAAATTCAAGCCATAAACTTAATAATAATAATAAACTAAAACTACCAATGATCTGTGCAAATAAAACCAAATGAAACCATGCAGACTTTTTCTGGGTTACATTTTCCTTTTAAGGGCAGTGATTCTATTTTTTTTTTACAAAGAACTTAACAGACAACTGATCCCTGCCTTTCAGTGCAACAGGCTCAGCTTTAATACAGGCCTCACCATGTTTTTTTCCTGGCACTGTGCAAGTTTTTATGAACCTGTACAGATGTTTTTCAAATGCTTTCACTTCACTGGTCTCCCATTTCTTTACCACCTTAACACCTGAACAAATGCAAGACAAAGTTAGTCAAAACATATAATGTCTTTCAATTTCATGAAAACAATTCTGTTTGTTTATCAGACAATACCTTTGGGAACAGATGTGGTACTGGTTGATTCTGTTGCTTGCTCAGATGAGGTTTTCTGGGCTTGCTCTGTCGATGGTTTCAGTTCTGGTTCAATATCTACTTAAACACAGAACAAGTGCACTCTTTTTGAATGCATCCTAACTACAGGTTGTGCATTTTCTGAAGAATACAGTGATTGTGGAGCTTAAAATGTGGTCACTATGGTGGTTGTGGATACAATTATACAAGTTAAGATGTTGTCTACATGTACCAAGCCATTAGGGATTATAGAAAGGCCTAGCTAACCTTCCGTCTCCCATATACCATACTTGCCCTTTCAATAGATAAAACCTAGTTTGGAGCCGCCCACATCACAGGCTTTTCACTGGAGTAGACACCCATCATATCTGGTGTTTCACCGAATTAAGTACTAATTAAAAAGGTCCACTTTTTATATTCAGAAAAGTGACAATTTATCCAACCTGAGGAGTGCTTGTCTCCTCTTGTGACTGCGGTATACAATACTGGTCATCAGCAAATGTTTCATCTGGCACCTGCCGAGTTAAAAAAACAAACAAATGATAGAATACAAAATGTAATGAGACTTCAAACAATTTCATATTTAAAATACATTAGTGTAAAATAAGTGGGGGAAAAAATTATTTGCCTTTTGGTTACATTTGAGCTTTTCTTATTAAGCCAGCAAGGCTACTTTTGGCACATACTGCATAAAGCGCTAAAAACAAAATGTTCTTCCTGAACTAAGACTGCAGACTTTTGCTGCTGATCATCTCCAGCGGTAAGATCAGATTCCAGATGATGACTTTTTTCACCTATTATACTTATCACCTGAAACCACCCCAAATCACAATTAATCCTAAAAGTACAATTAACTAATTTATTAAGTAAATAAAATTGAATGTGTAGAAAACAAGGGTTTTGCTAAACAAAGATAAACACACGTAACTGTATTGTGTAAAGTTTCATGTTAAAAGACAGTGTGGGGACCCAGTGGGGGAGGGGTACCACTTCAATTGTCAATTGAAATCACTCCTTTGCAAACACTGGTAGAGTACAATGTACATTGTGGGGACTTAACGTTTACTATGTGATAAAATACATTAAAAAAGCAGTTCCATACCAGATTGCAGAATGTAGACTCATCCGGTGAATGTTGGGTGCAATGATTATCATCTCCAGAGGCACCATCTGACTCCAAACGATTACTGTCCACCTCTATTCCACTTTCTGTCACCTGAAATAGGCAAAACAGTAACTAATAAGCCCAAAAGTAAAAGTATGTTGGTATACCATAACTAAGCTGAAATGTACAAAGTTGTAGAAAGTATTTTAGGCTAAAACACACCAAGCAAAGAAGACATCTGTAGAAAAAAAGAGAACATTTTAAAGTAGGTATCTTGTGGGGACCTGATGTACATTGTAGAGACATAACATTTACCATGTTAAAAAATACATATAAAAAGCTGTTTCATACCCATGTACACTAATAATCCCATTTGCTAGTTTAACCACACATTTAACATACTGTAATAAAAAGGACAGATTGCAGAACAGAAAAATTGGCATAAAAGTAATAACCTGAGCTTTTTTTAAAAAGAGCTTTCCATGATCCTGGATTCAGCTAAACTTTCAAGTTACAAACAAGTGTTGGTAGCAAGGGTTACAAGATTGGACACACAAAGATAGCATAGGGTGGACCGTGAATGCATTTTACAAAGCAATGTACTGCACCTTTACAGAATCTATGTCCAGCTGTTGGTTCAGCAGGCCAAGAGCAGTAAACTGATAGCAGTGAAAGCGAGAAGTTATTTAGGTACTCTAGAGGCTGGTCCCAAAAGAGATAAACACAAATGGAGGGTCCCTAATACTGGCATAACACTATGTGAAATGGAGCTGTGGAACAGCAACAGTAAGAGAGAAATAGCTTCTGTGTAGCAGTGTTAAGGAGTTGGAGGCAATGAGATTAGTATTCGTAGACTTAAAGCACAGTGAAGGTGCAGCATTACAGCTGCAAAAAAAATTAGCATTAGTAAAAAGTGCATAGCTGAGGTACAAGACTGTGGCAAGGTCAGCGACATCCCTCAGCATCATTAATGGGGCACTAGAAAAGAAGTAGTTGGAGTAAAGTAAATTAGGATTAGCAGTCAAACAACATAGCTAAGTTGCAGTAATGCACTGGTGTCGCTGCTGAGTAGTTAGATGAGAGGGCATATTGTAGCAGTGCTGACATGGATCTGAAAATGAAACATTTACAGTATACAAAACCAGGAATATGACCCGCATAACACAGACCAGTCACCACGTGGCAGTGAAGCAGTGGCTGAGAAGGTAGGAGAGGGGGAATCTTGCAACAGTATTAAGGCAACCCTGGTAAAAGTACATGAAATTAGGTTTGGAAAATACATAGCACAGCTGGGGTGCAGCTCTGAGATGGATGGGTCAACGAGCATAGTCTGCAAGAGAGAAGCAAATGCATAGCCTGGTTGAGGTGTGATATCTCATAGCGTTGTCATGGCTGAAGTATATGACGTCGGTGAGCAAAGTCCACAGGAGAAAAGCAGAAGGTATTAGTATATGCATCGCAAGTTTAAGGAGCAGCACTGCATAAAGCACATAACTGAGTACTCCACTGCCTACATTGGCAGAATACATTGTGCAGATGTACAGTGAGGGAAAAAAGTATTTGATCCCCTGCTGGTTTTGTACGTTTGCCCACTGACAAAGAAATGATCAGTCTATAATTTTAATGGTAGATTTATTTGAACAGTGAGAGACAGAATAACAACAAGAAAATCCAGAAAAACGCATGTCAAAAATGTTATAAATTGATTTACATTTTAATGAGGGAAATAAGTATTTGACCCCTCTGCAAAACATGACTTAGTACTTGGTGGCAAAACCCTTGTTGGCAATCACAGAGGTCAGACGTTTCTTGTAGTTGGCCACCAGGTTTGCACACATCTCAGGAGGGATCTTGTCCCACTCCTCTTTGCAGATCTTCTCAAAGTCATTAAGGTTTCGAGGCTGACGTCTGGCAACTCGAACCTTCAGCTCCCTCCACAGACTTTCTATGGGATTAAGGTCTAGAGACTGGCTAGGCCACTCCAGGACCTTAATGTGCTTCTTCTTGAGCCACTATTTTGTTGCCTTGGCCGTGTGTTTTGGGTCATTGTCATGCTGGAATATCCATCCACGACCCATTTTCAATGCCCTGGCTGAGGGAAGGAGGTTCTCACCCAAGATTTGACGGTACATGCCCCGTCCATCGTCCCTTTGATGCGGTGAAGTTGTCCTGTCCCCTTAACAGAAAAACACCCCCAAAGCATAATGTTTCCACCTCCATGTTTGACGGTGAAGATGGTGTTCTTGGGGTCATAGGCAGCATTCCTCCTCCTCCAAACACGGCGAGTTGAGTTGATTCCAAAGAGCTCCATTTTGGTCTCATCTGACCACAACACTTTCACCCAGTTGTCCTCTGAATCATTCAGATGTTCATTGGCAAACTTCAGACGGGCATGTATATGTGCTTTCTTGAGCAGGGGGACCTTGCGGGCGCTGCAGGATTTCAGTCCTTCACGGCGTAGTGTGTTACCAGGTGTTTTCTTGGTGAGTATGGCCCCAGCTGCCTTGAGATCATTGACAAGATCCTCCCATGTAGTTCTGGGCTGATTCCTCACTGTTCTCATGATTATTGCAACTCCACGAGGTGAGATCTTGCATGGAGCCCCAGGCCGAGGGAGATTGACAGTTCTTTTGTGTTTCTTCCATTTGTGAATAATCGCACCAACTGTTGTCACCTTCTCACCAAGCTGCTTGGCAATGGTCTTGTAGCCCATTCCAGACTTGTGTAGGTCTACAATCTTGTCCCTGACATCCCTGGAGAGCTCTTTGGTCTTGGCCATGGTGGAGAGTTTGGAATCTGATTGATTGATTGCTTCTGTGGACAGGTGTCTTTTATACAGGTAACAAGGTGAGATTAGGAGCACTCCCTTTAAGAGTGTGCTCCTAATCTCAGCTCGTTACCTGTATAAAAGACACCTGGGAGCCAGAAATCTTTCTGATTGAGAGGGGGTCAAATACTTATTTCCCTCATTAAAATGCAAATCAATTTATAACATTTTTGACATGCGTTCTTCTGGTTTTTCTTGTTGTTATTCTGTCTCTCACTGTTCAAATAAATCTACCATTAAAATTATAGACTGATCTTTTCTTTGTCAGTGGGCAAACATACAAAATCAGCAGGGGATCAAATACTTTTTTCCCCTCAATGTAGCATTTACTGTTTGGAACTCGCATGAATTAAAGCAGTTTAATTACCTCGATGTGGGAAGCAGATTTCTGTTGTGAATGTTGGGTGCACTGGGTAACATCTCCAGAGGTAGCACCTGACTCCAGACGATTATTGTTTGCATCCATTCCACACTTTGTCCCCTGAAACAATAACAGTCACTATTAAATATAAAAGTAGAGGGTAAATCCTGTTACAGAAACAGCATGTAACATGTAAGCAGTGCCATATAGTGACTGATCGGCACTGTTCTAAGCATCCCTACACACTCTACATCCATCCCTACACACTCTACATCCATCCCTACACACTCTACATCCATCCCTACACACTCTACATCCATCCCTACACACTCTACATCCATCCCTACACACTCTACATCCATCCCTACACACTCTACATCCATCCCTACACACTCTACATCCATCCCTACACACTCTACATCCATCCCTACACACTCTACATCCATCCCTACACACTCTACATCCATCCCTACACACTCTACATCCATCCCTACACACTCTACAAGCTCAGAATATCAGTTTATTCTTCAACCACAATGTTATGTAATGGAGTGATGCTGTAAAAATACATATACATTCACTATTTGGCATCTAATTATCCAAGATTGCTACAAGAAGTAACATTCTTACTTTACTCTTCCAGGGACAAGCATCTCCATAATTATATGTGACCTCCTCTCCAGGTGTTATGTCTCTTAAAGCAAAAAGGCACAAATGGGGCTTTCCTTTCACAATGATTCTCTTCATTTTGCAGTTGGGGTTAATGTGATCATCATTAACCAGTCTTCCAAGAGTGCCATCATCCCTTGCAGCATCAATACTGAATTTGAACAAAAGAGAAGACATTTATTTAGTGATTTATATTATTATTTAAATAATAATATTTTAAGTGTATAGCTGCAGAATTAAAAACCCCAAATAAAACCAAACATTTAATACTTTGTCACAGTGACACTCAGTACGTTTACATGGACAACAATAATCCAATATTAACCCGATTTTTAATTACCTTAATCCGGCTAAAGTCATACTCGAAGAAAACACAAAACGAAGTAAGACGTGTGGAGTATTCCTGTTTTAGTTGCATTATCGAGGTGTATTACAGACATGTACACACCTTAATCACACTATTAACATCGTGACGGGACGTTTTTTGACAGGACACGATCACACACAGCAGCGCTCTGCCGCTTTACGGCAAACAAGAGAGCACGGCTGCTTCCCAAACCGCGTACTTACATACTACAGTATATAGAAGGTGAAATACATATATGTCAGCTGCTATATAGTAGGTAAGTACGCAGTTTGGGACGCAGCCCACGGCTTCAAGCAGTCGTATATTTGCACATATAGCATGACTAATAATCAACTGCACTTGAAGCTTTTGTAAAATTAAACACCCAAAACTGTATACGGTTCCATAATGAAGACGAACTGTACGTCGATATGTGAAATTCTGGAGGGACGTCGGTTGGCATGGCGTGGGGACATAATGACGTGTGCCGTTAATCGATTTATGTTCTATAACATGTAACATAGGAACATGAAAGGAATATTCTAAATGCAACTCATGTAAACACCTTAATCACAATACTGTCTTACTCAAAATAACGTCAATAATTAGATTACTGCTGTCCATGTAAACGTAGTCATTGTTGTTCATAATAATAATAATAATAATAATAATAATAATAATAACAACCATTACTACTTCTATTATTAAGATTCTCCACAGTTTCCTTCTTCCTCTTTTAAGTAATGACAAGTCTTCTAAACTCTACAGAATGTGTCTACAACTCACACCTGATCATGCATTTTGAGTTAATGAACATGGCATTTTGTTAAATAGAAATAGTAGTGAACTAATAAATGACTACAAAGCACAGTATAGCTGTCCTGTGTAAAACATATTTGAGGCATATGGAGCTGGATAATCGAAATGCTACTGGATATAAAGGTAATGTCTGACGCGTGATTCAGGTGAGCTGCGCATCAGAAACGCAGCACAACAGTTCAGGACCCTCATTCTAATCGAGTGGCACTGTGCTGCGTTTATGATGCGCAGCTCACCTGAATCACGCGTCAGATGAATGCGGATACACATTTAACAAAAGAAAAACACTCGAAAGGCATATGATAAAAACTATTAAAATATTTTTTTTCTGATAACGGACAATATTGTTGTTAAACGCGATTCAGAACCGAGGTGAATCACAGACTAAACTGTGAGCAGGTATTTAAAAATGGCGCCCGCACGACCAAAACTTCGGCGCTGGGAATATATGATGTTAGCTTTCTCCGGATGTAAATATTAACGAGTCACAGTAATAAACTTAATAAACTAATCTAATTTAATATCATTCTCTCGAGTCGATTTCCCCTCAGACCATGTCTTAGTGAAGCGAGGCGAGGGAAAACTTTTTTCACAGATAAACTTTAACTGTGCGTTTAAAACCCCCGCAGCTCATACCGCATACACTACCGAAATGGATAAAGAAATATATAGGAGTACTCACGTCCAGAATTTATCGTGCCAGATGAAGTCGAACATAAATCCTTTCAAGTTGCTGTGGTAAATTCGGTGTCTTCTGTTGCTGTGGTAAATTCGATGTCTGCCTCTCTTTCCAGAGAGTTGATGAACTCTCCTTTAGTGAAGTGCGTCATGGTAAACACTCCCCTGCCTTGTTTAGGAATAACAAAGCATGCTAACTAACCTACTGTTTTATCACCATAAGTCCAAGTTTATTTATTTATATGGTCTGCTCACCTTTAAATGCATCAATGTATTTGACATCAAGCCCTGCTTTATCACGACTGGTGCTAATGTGAAAAATAGCATCATTTGTTGGACTCTTCCTCTGACTCATTTTCAAAACCTCGTTTTCACCCTTATTAAAAGTTTCACTTCACAAATTCTGAAGGCATCTATATGGAAGGTGCATTAAATATTAATAGACAATCTAGCATTAGTAAAATTAATGGACTGATATATTTAAATGCCTCATAAAGGCTGAGCTAGCTAACAAGCTAGAATAATCATTAGCTAACTAACACTAGCTAATTACTGAGAACACTATGCTGTGTAAACCATAATTTAAAATGTTAAATAATAAAATAATTTACACTCCAACACAGTTTATTTAATAAACCCTCTTAGTAGTATAAGCTTTAAAAACATTCCGTGACATGATAAATATTAACTCACATACGTTTTGGGCGCGATGCTAATTCACCTAACTCCACGCGTCTCATTAAACTGAGATATTCAACCACATACTACTTCATTGGCTCAAAGCTCCAGTGATTGATTGGTGTTTGGCCAATCGGAGTTCTTCAGTTTCAACCAATCGGAGGTCTTCCGTTTCAACCAATCAGAGTTCAGCATTGCTGTACTACGTCATCAAGTGTGCTAACGCGAATGTTTTTACAGTCTTTGGCCAAAAGGGGGCTTTATACACTTGACTGCCCCCCCGCCCCCTACACACACACACACTTTTAAGGAGTAAATGTCAATTTTGAGGACTAATGAGATTTTTGGTGGGGGGATTCAACTCGATGAAATAAACATGCTGCAATGATTAGTATTGTGGGGACTCGATTTTAGGTCCCCACAATCAAAAATGTCCCCACTTTATTGGTGTGTAATCAGG
>NC_030432.2:370000-377500 GCF_001660625.3 Ictalurus punctatus
CAGCTCGACTATTGTTCCCTCATTACAGGACATTTGTGTCTGTGTGCATGTGTGTGTGTGTGTGTGAGAGAGAGAGAGAGAGAGAGAGAGAGAGAGTTGGTGACCATAGCGATGGTTTCCGTGGTGTCCTCAGGGATTTTTGTTTTGTTGCTTGACCTGCACTGCCCGGGGCAAAGACGTGTCGATGCACAGAATGTGCTCATACTCATCACATTTAAAACACAATAAATACAGACGTGCAAAGATTTTAGACGATACGAACAAATTATTTAGGTCATGAAGCAAATCTCAGAGCTGTGTTTCTTTTCATTTCTGTCACTTTTGATGTGTAAGTGTAATTTCCTGCATCACTTTACACAGGAACTCTTCCACAGCGTCACTTCATCTCTACACCATGGCGAGTGTTTACTGAAAATCTCACACAGCCTTTAACTCACTCCTAACATCAGCTTTAAACACTTACCCGAAGCACACGCTAACTAACAGCCATGTGTTAAGTAAAGATCTCCTTCCTGTCCTGATTAAAGACTGGAGTTAATCTCAAAATATCGTCAACAAAACTCTGAACACAGACAGAGAAACACCGATCGATAGCCAGCCGACATAAAAAGAGAAAAGTAATAAAGAAACACTTCCCTGTCCTCCTGTTACACTTCCCTCCTTCCACTCTCAGATAATAAATAGCATCATTTAGCCTTGTAATATCACACACACACACACACACACACACACACACACACACACACACACACACACCCCTTTGGGCATGAGCGTTAAAGACAATCACTACTAATGATTAGCCAATCCTTGGAGGGATATATATGCATGCTCACACACACACACACACACAAACACACACACACACACACACACACACGCACACACACACACACACACACACACACACAGATTTAAGGATAGACCAGCCTCTGTTAAATGCCTTTCCCTTTTCAGCTGGTGGTTTTCCTGTTTCTGCCTGAGGGTCAGGGTTCAAAGGTCATGGTTAGGGTGATTAGTCACCTCACATGGCCCTGAGCGGTGGAGAAGCCAAGGGCCGGCGCTGCTCTCTTCCCCAGCGAGAGTGAGCCGAGCCCGGGGCCAGGAGTAGCGCAAGACCAGGGGGACGTCCTGCAGGCTGGTGATGAATGGAGGGTCGAGGAGGAAATGTCTGTCCACTCATAGGGGAAATAAGGTGTGACCAGCCATCAGCCAAGACCTGGGTCATGTGTGTGTGTGTGTGTGTGTGATGAACGCAGAGACACCACAGAGTCTGCAGGTATGATGGCACTCATATGTTCTATGGTTATTAAAGCATCTGAAACGGCAGACGAGTGACCAGACATGACACGAAGACAAAAAAATGCAGCGAAGCCGTAAAGTATAAACTCCTCTGTCCTGAAGATTTGGGACACGTCCAGTTCCAGCTTTACCGCTGACTGTTACACAGCTCTGACACTGGAGACTCCTTCCATACACGTTACAGAAACATCTCCTTACAGAAAACTTCACCGTTTCAACGATTTACGGTTTTCTTTTAAACATTAGTTTATTATCAGTGGAGCGTCCGCTGTACGCGCCCCTGTGAATGATCTGTTGCTATAGAAACAATAACGTATTAGAACGAGAGCATTAATATAAACCTGTGATGTGCGGCTGCACTACTGTCAGAGCTGCTGTTACAGAGAATGAATCAACACCTCCTGACCAATCAGGATCCAGCATGCAACAGCAAGATGTTGTAAACATATTTAATGCACTAATAACACACTTTAAGAGTGCACTACAATACAGTATGTTATTATACAGGAAGACATTTTAGCCAGATGATGAATATATATATCATATTAGAGATGCACCGATGATACCGATTATCGGCCGATGGTTTAAAAACGTCCGACGATCAGTGGAGATTAAAGAGGGCGGGAAAACACGTGGATTTGGTGCTGTGTGTAAAGAAGTCTCCTGTGTGGAAGGATAAACTGCAGTGTGTAATCTCTGTAATCTCTGCACGGATAAAACTTTACTGTGCACGAATGAAAAATAAAACAGATGCTGGTGTGACGGTTCTTCTATCCTGCGATCTGATATTAAACGGTAGTGTGATGCGGAGAAGCCGGTGCTGCTGGGTAAACGCGGCGTATCAGACACACTGCAGTTCCACAGGAAAATATCATTTAATTCCATTCTCTCTGCTGTGCACTTTACTGGAGTCATCTCGCGGTGATGATGTCATCGCTCTGATCGATGGTTCCTGACATCTGACGCTGCTCTGTCTGCCAGGGCGTGGCCTCCTGCTGCCGAGGACTCTGGGTAATGGGCTTTTTAATCACTAATCTGATTGTTTTTGATATAAAAAAAAACTATTTATGTAAAGTTCTCCATTTTATTTGGAGATGCATTTAATATCTGAGGAGAACCATTTCATTTCTGGACAGAGGTTTTGAGACGAGGCCGACACGCGGAGTGTCCGTCTGACCGGACGCAATTTTTCATTTCACATCATTTCCATCATTTTTCACTCAGGAGGAGTGTTTGCATATCTGTATGGAGACAAAAAATAACAGTACGATGCTGCTATCTTTACCGAGATATCTAACCTGATTACAGCTTCCAGGACAGAAAACAGAAAACACACACACGCACGCACACACGCACACACACACGCACACACACACACGCACACACGCACGCACACACACACACACACACGCACGCACACGCAAACTCACGCACACTTCCTGACACCCTCTGGAGCATGTCAGTTGACCCGTGGCTCTTCTATCCCAGGGGTTAAAGGTCAACTTGAGCCTAACTGCCTCCGACGACGGGGGTCACTTGTTTAAGGAGCCATTATCTACTGGTTAAGGAGTGTGTGCGTGTGTGTGCGCTCGCACTGTATGGTACGCCAGGTGTGACTTGATCTTTGACCTTACCTGCATCAAGGAGCATGCGCACAGTGCGGAGGTCATCAGCGAGTACAGCGTAATGCAGCGATGTGCAACCACGGAAACTGGCCCGAGTGCTGAGACGATTACTGAACTTGTCCTCCCTCATCACCAACACTGAGAGGGAGACAGACAAAGAGAGAAGCACTTATTATTTATTCCTGCAGGATTAGTCTTGTAGCTGATGGTATTAGTGTTGTTATTGATGTGTTGTGATGAGTTGATACTCTTTAGACTGAGTGTGGGGACGTGTTTTGTTTTGGATACTGATTAGTACTGATACTGAGGCTGAGCATGACCCGAGCGTGCAGAGCAGTATGAGGGAGAAGGTCATTAAACACGAGCGCAACGTGCCGTGAATTTCAGCTCGTCTCGCAAGTAGACCTGAAGGGGGCGTGTCTCAGTGCTGAAAGAAGTGAAGTGCTCTCTCTTAGTGTGACAGATTCTCTGTCTCTCCGTGTCTCAGGAATACCTTCTGTGTCTACAATCCAGGACAACTTGTGCTTTCATATTTGTGTGTGTGTGTGTGTGTGTGTGTGTAATCATACTATTAGTTTTAGATCTTCAAACGAAATACAACATAAAACAAAGGCAATCTGACTAAACACACAATGCAGTTTTCAATTCAATTCAATTCAGTTTTATTTGTATAGCGCTTTTTACAATAGACATTGTCTCAAAGCAGCTTTACAGAAATATCAACACGGTGTACAGATATTAAAGGTGTGAATTTATCCCAACTGAGCAAGCCACTGAGTGGCGACGGTGGCAAGGAAAAACTCCCTAAGATGTTTTAAGAGGAAGAAACCTTGAGAGGAACCCAACTCAGAAGGAACCCATCCTCATCTGGGTAACAACAGATAGTGTGAAAAAGTTCATTTTGGATTTATATGAAGTCTGTATGGCGTTAGGAGCAGCCGTAGTCCCAGCAGTCTGGAATTAGAGAAGATTTGAGCTCCATCCAGAGGCAGAAAGGATCTGGATCTCTAGTATCTCCATAAATTCGTGTGGGGCTCGGCGAAAGGAGAGAGGGAGAAAAAAGATCATTATGACTGCGAAGTAGTAGAACAGAATCTAGTCAGGGTAGGCTTGAGTAAACAAATACCTTTTAAGCTTAGACTTAAACACTGAGACTTTTGACTTTATCAAAGCAAAAAAAAAAAAAAAAGGTTATCTAACACCTATCACCAATGTGAAAAACTAAATGCCCCTTTAAATTTAAAATGTGGTTGTGCCACCTTTAGCAGCAATAACTGCAACCAAACGCTTCCGATAACTGGAGATTTTCACAGTGGAATTTGGCCCACTCAACTGCTTTAGTTCAGCCACACTGGAGGGATTTCGAGCATGAACTGTCCATCCTGCCACAGCATCTCATTGGGTTCAAGTCAGGACTTTGACCATGCCATTACAAAACTTTCATTTAGAACAATTTTTTGGTGTTTTTTTTTTTTGTCATTCAGTGGTAGACTTTGGATCATTGTCTCGCTGCATAAACCAGTTGTGCTGGAGTTTCAACTTACCAGAAGACCAGACATTCTCCTTTAGGATTTTCTGGTAGAGATCAGAATTCATGTTTCCCTCAATATATTGCAAGTTGCCCAGGACCTGAAGCAGTAAAACATCCCCACACCATCACACTCCCTCCACCATGCTTGACTGTAGTTATGATGATCTTTTGGTGGAGTTCTGTGTCTGGTTTATGCCAGATGTAACGGGACCCCCGTCTTCCAAACAGTTCAAACTTTCGACTCCTCAGTCCACAGAACATTCTCCCAAAAGGTTTGAGGATCATCAAGGTGTGTTTTGGTGAAATTCAGACGAGTCTTAATGTTCTTCTGGGTCAGCAGTGGTTTTCACCTCACCACTCTTTCATGGAGCCGTTTTCCCCCAGAGTCTTTCTGATAGTGGAGTCATGAACAGTTAAGTTTATTGATGCAAGAGAGGCCTGTAGGTCCTTTGATGTTGTCCTTGGCTCTTTTGTGACTTCCTGGATGAGTCGTTGCAGTGCTCTTGGAGGAGTTTTGGAAGGTCGACACTTCTGGGAAGGTTCACTACTGTGCAGAGTTTTTCCATTTGGAGATAACGGCTCTCGCTGTGGTTCTTTGGAGTCCCAGAGCCCTTGAAATAGTTTTGTAACCCTTCCCAGACTGATGTATTTCAATCTCCTTCTTCCTCATCAGTTCTGGAATTTCTTTCCACTTTGCCATGGTGTGTTACTGGGTAAGAACTTTTAACCAAACTACGGGGGCAAATACATTTTCACACACGCCCAGTTAGTATTGGATCCTTTTTTTGCTTCAGTAAATAACATTTGTTTTTATCTTAGATGTTATATTTTCTGAAACAATTTAGTATGAGATGTACACAAAAACAGAACTCAGAGTGGGGGCAAATACTTTTTCACAGTTGTCTGTTCATAATGTCACCTAATATCAGTACAAGCAAATGAGCACAGTATCAGTCCGATACCCGATACCTGTATCTGTATCAGTGCACCCCTAGTTTTTGACTAGGGTTTGAGAGATAGAAAGAACAGAGAGACAGAGAGAGAAAGAAGGAGTGAGAGACAGAGAGAGAAAGAAGGAGTGAGAGACAGAGAGAGAAAGAAGGAGTGAGAGACAGAGAGAGAAAGAAGGAGTGAGAGACAGGGAGAGAAAGAAGGAGTGAGAGACAGAGAGAGAAAGAAGGAGTGAGAGACAGGGAGAGAAAGAAGGAGTGAGAGACAGGGAGAGAATAAAGACACAGAGACATAACAGACAGAGACAGAGAGTGAGAGAAGAAAGACAGAGAAAGAAGAGAGAGAGATGGAACCAGAGATAGAACCTGGGGCTGAGAAACGGAGAACAAAGAGATGGAGTGAGTGAATAAAGGAGGAAGTTCATCCAGCGTCAGGAGGAGAAATATAAAACCTCCGAGCATTAAAATCCATAAAACAACAAACACATACAATTTTAAATATGTGTGAGCTGATAAACAGAGCTAACAGTGTGACGCTGTTTATTAGGTATTCACACACACACACACACACACACACACACGCATACATACATACATACTTCCTGTCCTTCACTCTCCTCCTGCACATTCTCTCTCTCTCTCTCTCTCTCTCTCTCTCTCTCTCTCTCTCTCCTTGTCAGGCCGGTCGTCATTGGTAACTAATGTCTGAGAGCCGGATAATCACGGCTAACTCAATAAAGCGTCATGGAGAGAGGAGCACGCCATCCATCACACGTGCACACACACACACACGCAGCAGTCGCAGCAGTCTTCACCGAATCACACACACACTCACGAACACACACACACTTCTCGCTCGCCCATCCATCATAGTGCATCTGGGATGGCGGCCTCCCAGACGGCCCAAAAAACTGCCAACAATACAAATGTGTGTAATATACATATCATATATAAATATGTCTCCTACTGCAATGTGTGTGTGTGCGCGCATGTGTGGGTGTGTGTGGCGGTTTTTTTATGAAAAATAAATAAATAAATAAAAAATAAACATGAGACGATTACATATATGCAAATAAGTGTGTGAGCGCGTTTTAGATGGCCTTAATAACGCTGTCTGTGAGTGAATTGATATTTGTAATAAACACACACACACACACACACACACACAGATGGAGGGAGGGTAGAGAAGAATAACTCCCTTCTATGTTATGATTATTTTAAAGGAAGTTTCTCGGCTCTGTGGGAAAGATGAACCCGTGATGCTGATGAGTGACAGAACATCTGGCTGTTCATTTACTTATCCTATCTTTCTGAACACACATCTGTAACAGAGGAACAGTGAGGAACAATAAGACAGTGAGGAACAGTAAGGACCAATGAGACAGTGAGGAACAGTGAGACAGTGAGGAACAGTGAGGACCAATGAGACAGTGAGGACCAATGAAACAGTGAGGAACAGTAAGGGGCAATGAGATGGTGAGGAACAGTGAGGAACAGTGAGACAGTGAGGAACAGTAAGGAACAATGAGACAGTGAGGAGCAGTGAGAAAGTTAGGAGCAGTGAAACAGTGAGGAACAATGAGACAGTGAGGAACAGAGAGAAAGTAAGGAACAATGAGACAGTGAGGAACAATGAGACAGTGAGGAACAATGAGACAGTGAGGAACAGTGAGAGAGTGAGGAACAATGAGAGTGAGGAACAGTAAGGAACAATGAGGCAGTGAGGAACAGTGAGAAAGTAAGGAACAATGAGACAGTGAGGAACAATGAGACAGTGAGGAACAATGAGACAGTGAGGAACAATGAGACAGTGAGGAACAGTGAGAGAGTGAGGAACAATGAGAGTGAGGAACAGTAAGGAACAATGAGGCAGTGAGGAACAGTGAGAAAGTAAGGAACAATGAGACAGTGAGGAACAATGAGTCAGTGAGGAACAGTGAGACAGTGAGGAACAGTAAGGACCAATGAGACAGTGAGGAACAGTGAGGAACAGTGAGACAGTGAGGAACAGTAAGGACCAATGAGACAGTGAGGAACAGTGAGGAACAGTAAGGACCAATGAGACAGTGAGGAACAGTAAGGACCAATGAGACAG
>NC_030432.2:392500-397500 GCF_001660625.3 Ictalurus punctatus
TCCAACATAAATTATAACATGATTATATTTAAACATAAAAAATACTCAAACACAAATCCAGCAAAATAAAACTGAATGGAATGTTGAATTCTCTTTCCTCATTCAGAGTGTTGTTGTAGTGAAATACATGACAAACTTTAATAACAAAGAGAACACTGTAAATGACAGAAAAGAGGAATAAATCTCCAGTAAGCACATCTCTTTCACAGCAAGGCCATTTTAATGAGTTTATAGACAGCATGACGTGGACATCGGTGCAGTTTTCTTCTATAATGTGAGACAGGATAACATACCGCTGGACTGTGGTTTGCTCCTTCAGGATTTTGTTTTATTTACATCATTTTATTTCTCCTCAAACTCATGGGCAGCAAAAGTCATTTACAAAACTGCACCTTGATTTCAATGTAAAGAGAAACAGGACTTTGATTTGTTCTGGGATTGACTCCAGTGAACAATCTGATCAGCACCACAAACGCACCTGATGAAAATCAAATAACAGTCTGTTTTAGTTTCTGCTCGTCTGTACATCAGAGAGGTGAGATAGACTGATTAGACTAACTCAACTCAGTACGTTTACACGGACAACGGTAATCCGATATTAACCCGATTAAGACGATACTCTGATTAAGAAACTAGCATGTAAACAGCAATTATTATTACAACTTAATCTGATTAAAGTCATACTCAATATAAACACAAATGGAATTAAGACGTGTGGAGTGTTCCTATTTTAGTCGCATTATCGACGTGTATCACAGACGTGTACACACCTTAATCACACTATTAACGTCGTGTGGGAGTTTTCACCGCATTGTGCGACAGGACACGATCACACACGGCAGCGCTCAATCGTTTGACGGTAAACAAGAGAGCACGGCTGCGTCCGAAACCGCGTACTTACCTGCTGTATAGTAGGAGAAATACACGCATTCCAGATACTATACAGTAGGTAACTATGTTGTTTGGGACGCAGCCCACGGCTTCAAGCAGTCGTCTGTTTGCACGTACAGCACGACTAATAATTAACTGCACTTGAAGCTTTCATAAAATTAAAAATAAAAACATCCAAAACTGTATACGGTCCCATAACAAAGAACAACTGTATGTAGATACGTGAAATTCTGGAGGGACGTCGGACGGCGTGGCGCAGCGACGTAACGACGTGTGCTGTTAATCGCGCTATGTTCTATAACATGAAAGGAATATTCTAAAAGCAACTCATGTAAACACCTTAATCACAATATTACATGTCTTATTCAGAATAAGGTCAATAATTAGATTACTGCTGTCCATGTAAACATAGTCAGTGACCTAATCAAATATCAGCTCACTGTTAACACATGATGAGGATCAACATCCACATCGACCAATCACAACAAAGAGTTAATCACCAGTCATGTGGCCTAATCACCAGTCATGTGGCCTTACAGTTCAAGATGCTCCACACACACACACACACACACACACTCGGATGTGTTATTATTCTCTTTTATTCTCTTCATTCAGTCCGTAAAGAATTTCGCAGAGTATTTTTGCAATTATTACAGCCAAAAACTCTTGATCTTTCTGTGGCATTTTTCAACATTTGTGATGCAAATTGCAGATTTGTGCTTTTTTTTTGCAGAAAACTACTTGTGGTGAAATTGCAGCGGCAGGAAATAGTTGTGCACAGTCTTTCACAGAGATGTGTGTTGGTAAATGAGACCTTTTAGCTGTACTCACGTTCGACTCACATGAATCAAAGACAGATTTGGCTGAACGCGTGTTGTGATGACATCACAATTTCTGCGATCGCAAAATTGCTAAATCCTGGAGGGGTACTGGAGGGGGACTGGAGGGTACTGGAGGGATCCTGGAGGGTACTGGAGGGATCCTGGAGGGTACTGGAGGGGGACTGGAGGGATCCGGGAGGGGGACTGGAGGGGGACTGGAGGGGGACTGGAGAGGGACTGGAGGGATCCGGGAGGGGGACTGGAGGGGGACTGGAGGGATCCTGGAGGGGGACTGGAGGGGGACTGTACAGTACACACGCTGTGATTATAAGTCCAGGTTTTTCAGTGCATTCAGCGACTCTGCTCGTGGCTAGTTAGTGATGTTGCACTAGTTATCAGTATTTTGTGGATTAGCATTGTTAAATCGTTAGCCCTGTTTATCTCAATGTGGAGTCAGTGTGGAGTTGTGCACAATGCAGAAGGTTGAGATTTGGAAAAAGAAAATGATCACAGTAAGGGTAGAGATTAAAGGTACACACTTTATAATGCTTTATAATGCAACCTCTTGTTCACTGACACTAGCATTGTAGCATTGTTTACAGAGCTATTCACACAGTAACACGTCAGTTTGCACAATTTAATCAGAGTTGAGAGTTTTTAGGAGACTGGGACTGAAGCGTGAGGACGGACAGTTAAAGAAATGAACAAATAAAAAAAATAGTGAGTGAAGGACGAATAACCAGGAGAACACCAAGGACAAATGTGTGAAGGCCTTAATGATAACGAGCGTTAGTTCACTCAAATAAAGAAAGACATAGACACACACACACACACACACACACACACACACACACATATGCACACACACATATACACACACACATACATACACACACACTTTTATACACATATATACACACACAGATACATACACACACACACACACACATTATTTTTTTGGATAAATCCGTCTTGTGTTTGTAATTGTTTGATATCCATGAGAGCAGAGTATTTTTATGAATTTTTTTTAACAAAAGATCAAAAGATTCAACAATAAAGACAATTTTTCTCAGCTTTCACAGCTCATATTTACCAAGGGTGCCAATATTAATGGAGGGCGGTGTATATAGTATAAAACACTTCTCTTTAATACACTCTTCTCTAACATTAGTATCCGATTCAAACGAAACAGGTAGCAGGCAGCTGTCTATAATAACTGTACACGTCATCATCATCTCTCGCACGCGCATGCGGTGAGGTGGGCGGTCCGCGTCTGTCACTCATCTTTTTCATCTCAAGGCCTGTGTTTGTGTGTGTGCACTCGTGCGTGTGCGCGTGCACGGGAAGACCTAAACAGCGGCGGCGGATGGTTCTCCCACTCAGCGCTCCAGCACTAAACAGAGGAACGGCGATCTCCAGCCTCCGCTTTCGTACCGGAGCTGTTTGTCGTGTCTCGCGCGCGGTGTCGGGATAAACGCTGTTGATTGGTCCGCTGCGTTGTCAGCGCGAGAGCCAGCTCAGCGATTAAAATCTGAGCGTTCGCGTGCGTTTGTGAAGCTTGTTTGGATTTGCTGACCGACACTAATTGAACGTCACGAGACGCGCGCGCACTGGACACCGCTTGTTTCTAAACGCGACGCTTTATAGGCCAGCAAAACTAAACTTCCACACCTGCACGGCTCCAGTGTTTTCCCCGGGAACGCCGCAGATTTTCCGACTGAAAAAAAAATCAGAAAAAGAAATCCCGAGCGAGGTTTTTAAGCGTATATTAATCCGGTTTAGTTAAAAGCAGGATCCGGTTTCATCGCCTGCTTCCGTTAGTGTTGGAGCGCACGCGCTAACAGCACTGGAAGATGTCCGGTGAAGCAGTTCTGGTCCCGGATGACCGAGCGTTCAGTAACTTCAAACACGAGTGTGTGTCGGATGAAGGATGGAATCTGACTTACAACAAGTCCGGCATCACGGTTCTGATCCAAATCCTGGAGGAGGAGAAGTCCCTGCACAAAATCAAGGTGAGATACACCACCTGTCTAACCTACACCACCTGTCTAACCTACACCACCTGTCTAACCTTCACCACCTGTCTAACCTTCACCTACACCACCTGTCTAACCTACACCCCCAGTCTAACCTACACCACCTGTCTAACCTTCACCACCTGTCTAACCTTCACCTACACCACCTGTCTAACCTACACCCCCAGTCTAACCTACACCCCCAGTCTAACCTACACCACCTGTCTAACCTTCACCACCTGTCTAACCTTCACCTACACCACCTGTCTAACCTTCACCTACACCACCTGTCTAACCTACACCCCCAGTCTAACCTACACCCCCAGTCTAACCTACACCACCTGTCTAACCTTCACCACCTGTCTAACCTTCACCACCTGTCTAACCTTCACCTACACCACCTGTCTAACCTTCACCTACACCACCTGTCTAACCTACACCCCCAGTCTAACCTACACCACCTGTCTAACCTTCACCACCTGTCTAACCTTCACCACCTGTCTAACCTTCACCTACACCCCCAGTCTAACCTACACCACCTGTCTAACCTACACCACCTGTCTAACCTTCACCTACACCACCTGTCTAACCTTCACCTACACCACCTGTCTAACCTTCACCTACCCGTCTAACCCACCTGCCTAATGTACCCTTAACCCATCTAACCCACCTGTCTAACCCACACCACCTGTCTAACTTTCACCTACCCGTCTAACCTACCCTTAACCCGTCTAACCCACCTGTCTAACTTTCACCTACCCGTCTAACCCACCTGCCTAATGTACCCTTAACCCGTCCAACCTACACCACCTGTCTAACTTTCACCTACCCGTCTAACCTACTCTTAACCTGTCTAACCTACACTTACAGGTGCATCTCAAAAAAGTTCATTTTTCCCGGTAATTTAATTAAAAATGTGGAGCTTTGATATGTTCTATATTCATTACACATAAAGTGAAATATCAAGCCTTTTTTTTGTTTTAATCTCGATTATTACGGCTTACAGCTCACGGAAATCACAAATCCAGTATCTCAATTTTTATATTTTTATAATATTAATAAATTTATAATACAGAAATGTCGACCTTCTGTAAAGTATGTTAATTTATGCGCTCGATACTCGGTCAGGGCTCCTTTTGCACGAATTAGTGCATCAGTGCGGCGTGGCATAGAGCCAATCAGCCTGTGGCACTGCGTAGGGATGTCACGATACCAAAAATCTAGTAGTCAGTACCGATACCACCAAATACTCGATACCAAGCTCGAAAACACG
>NC_030432.2:405000-410000 GCF_001660625.3 Ictalurus punctatus
TTACACTGCAAGTGTGCAAATGCAGCAAATAATGACTAACTTGAGTTAAACTAAACCTTTTAAACAGCTTGAACCTGTTTCCCCTGTCCCTTACACACAGTGGAGCATTTTGGATATGAACATGAGTTTGTGCCCGTGCAGCACTGTTGTGCTTCGGTGCTACACAAACTCCGCTTTGTAAAGTTAGCACGTTACAGTCTACTTGACTGTGTTTAATATAAAATGCTTCCATGCCTCAGAGGACTTGGAGGTTGCACAGTATCTTCCTCAGTCACGTGACGATTTCGCCTCCGTCTGATGGAGACTGAGGTCATGTTGGGAATAAAAGGTAACGTTGACATTAACAGTCAACTGAAGAAAGTCAGTGTCGGTGACACTGCAGCGTCACATTACGCGAGTATGATGTCATGCGCCACTTACTAGGAAGCTGCTTATACTTCCAGTTAGTAAAAAACTGCTTGTATTCCATTTGAGATGATATCACCTTTCTAAAATCCACACACTAGAGCAGAGGTTCTCAACCTTTTCTAACTAAAGCCCCCCCAAGCCTCCCTGATCATGTGGTGTGACCGCCCCACCCATATGTTGGAGGAGACCAGGTATAATGATTATCTATTCTATATAAAATCTGATATATATCTAATCTAGATACATTTTTTTGTTTTGTTTTTGTAGGCTACTTTTTTAATTACTTTTCATAAGTTTGATGATTTTTAAAAATAACTTTTATGACTTTTTTAAAAAAAAAAAACTATATAACAGACAGGTATGGAGCATGAATGTTTCTGAAGACTGTAACTACTCCGAACAAGAGAACTAGGCTGTAATAACGTGGACTATTTTACGTGTAAAACATGTTGCGTTCTATCCGTCTTGTGTCCTAAAAAAACATTCGCATAAGAATGACGTAAATTGGGGAGGAAGGGCGCGTCTCGTTATCCATGACGCTGTTAAATCTCCGGCTCTCGGCCCCTCACTGAACAGAGCAACTAAAGGGGTCTGAGAAGACGCTAAGTTGGGAACACTGGTCTGCACTGACGGCTAGATAAAAGGCAGCTAAGCTCCGCCTCTCCCCAGCAAAAAGGAAATGCAGAGGGAGCGGGAACGCGGGGTTTTTCATTTATACACATTCTATTTGAAAAGCAATATTTAGTATTTACTCTCTGATGTGTGTTTTCAGAAGAGAAGTGATGCCATGAGTAAATGTAGCCCGTGCCACACGCACACCGACTAATGCATAATGAGATTCGTTGGCGATTGTCGTCATCATCAGTTATCGATTTTATCGATTAGTTGTTGCAGCTCTAGTTCCAGAAGTTGTAAAGCGACCTTGGTTATTAGAAATGTAATCGAAGAATGAATGGATGGAAAACAACGTATTTTATAGGAAGTATAGGAAATTCATGCCATATGCGCAGTGTGTTCTTCACGCACGGTGGATTGTTTCTGGTCATGATGGACGACGAATCATAAATTTGAATATTTTAAAATGATTTTTATTTTATTAGAGAGCAAGTTAAATACAGTAAATGTGAACTTCAAGTATATGTGTGTTTTGTTGTCTTTTTTTACAAACATTCAGTAACAAGTCCTCCACTACCATTACTACAATTCCGCTGAATGGGGAAATCGTGAACACCATTAAATTAGCATTAACATGATGAGCTCCACAGTACTGCAGGTTTGAGTGACACGTCAGTGATGTTTCAGTCATTATAACCCCTTATGCCTCAGGTTTATCTTGTTCTTGTTCTCACGCCGAGGAGCTTCACCTAACAGGAAGTGAGCTGATATCTGAGCCGGGCCGAGCACAAAACCCCGTTGTTATCACGGACGAGAGTTTGCACGTTTCTCAAGGACCTTTGGAAAAACACACACTACGTTCAGGTTCAGTTTCACATTTAAACCCTGTGTTTCTCAGGTGAGCTCTGAAAACTCGTCGTGTTACAGGATTAGTGACGAGAGGACAAACACGGCGGCATGATCACATCACACCACATCAGCGTGGGTTCAGTTTAAATTCTGGAATGTACCTACTCTCTTAATCCTAGTTTTTAGTCTGCTGATTTAATTTCTGGCGTAATGTCGGAAATTTTCGATTTTTAACTGGGAGTACTTTCATATGGGGAAAGCTGTAAGGACCTTTACACGTCTGTAGGTGTGTATGAAATGAAAGAAAAGCGGTCATGCTGTTACAGTAAAATAATGAATGACAGGGTGGTGCGATGAAGCAAAATTATGTTTACCTCTCCAAAAGCGAGTGTCCCCAAATATTTTTTATTTCTTTTACAGCACAGCAATTTACCAACAATCGCAATGAACTAAAGAATGACGTAGTGACGCTCCGATCGATCAGCCGCCAGTCGGTATCGGCCAATAATCACGCTCTATGACTCGATCGGTGGTCTGTAAATTTGGCCGATCTCACGAACGGATCACGATTGGACGCAAAGCACGTGAGGACGCAAAACACATGATTACATTAAATTTGGACAGCAGTAATCTAATTATTGAACTTATTCTGAATAAGACAGTATTCTGATTAAGGGGTTTATATGAGTACTTTTAGAACACTCCTGTCATGTTCAGGTTTTACGTGTTCTAGAACAGAGCGATTAACAGCACACGTCATTACGTCACGGCGCCACGCCGTCCGACGTCCCTCCATAATCTCACGCATCGACGTACAGTTGTTCTTTGTTATGGGACCGTATACAGTTTTGGGTGTTTTTATTTTAAATTTTTTGAAAGCTTCAAGTGCGGTTAATTATTAGTCGTGCTGTACGTGCAAACAGACGACTGCTTGAAGCCGTGGGCTGCGTCCCAAACCGCGTACTTATCTAAATACGTGTATATCTCATATTATATAGCAGGTAAGTACGCGGTTTGGGATGCAGCCGTGCTCTCTTGTTTACCATCAAACCACTACCTCTAAGTAGTGTCCTGTCGCACAATGCGGTGAAAACTCCCATTAAGGTGTGTACGTGTCTGTAACGCACGTCGATAACGCGACTAAAACAGGAATACTCCACACGCCTTAATTCCATCTGTGTTTACTTCGAGTATGACTTTAATCAGATTAAGGTCATCAGTAATTTACATGCTAGTGTCTTAATATCGTCTTAATCGGATTCAAATCGGATTATAGTTGTCTATGTAAATGTGCTAAGTGACGTTCAACAGAAAGCTTACATATCTCTTATGGGATCGGGATCAGCCAATCATGATGACAAGAAATCGGTATCAGCTGCAAAAATCCTGATCAGAGCATCCCTTGAATGACGTCGTACTATAGTTATAGTTACTTTTAATGTTGTGAAACGTTGGTAGAACAAGTTACCTCCTGTTCTCACTTATGCTATAGCACTTATAAACAGCCGTTCCCTCACCAGCCCCTCTCTCTCTCTCTCTCTCTCTCTCTCATATATCTCTCCTGAAGATAATAAGACAAAAAGCAGATTGTCATGTTCCAGAGAAACCGCGACGCGTGAACTCCTCTGCCCTGAAGAGTTTTACTTCTGACTGTTAAAGTGGAGACTCCTTCCATAAATCTTACTTAAACGTCTTACAGGAAACCTCACCATCTCAACGATTCACATGTTTTTAAAAATCTTTTTATGTGGAGCCATACAAGTCCCTGTGAAGGAGCGGTTACTATAGAAACGATAACGTATCAGAGCGAGCACGTGGCTGAATGTAATGTAAATGTAGTAATGATAGGATGATATAGTTTGTAGATATAGACATGTTTGAATTGTCTTTTGAGGCGACTGTAATTATTTACACACACGTTTCCTGCTCCGTGTTAAGCTGGACGCCATGCTGTTACAGCTTTCAGTATGTGAATACTGACGCCTCACATTTTAACCGTGTGTGTGTGTGTGTGTGTGTGTGTGTGTGTGTGTGTGAATAATCATTCATCACTACTGAGATCAGCTCCAACATCAGCACCATAATCTTTTACAGAACACTGATCCTTTACAAGAAAGCTTCCATATGTGGGAATACATCACTTTACTGTGACACCACACACAGTGCTGTGTGTGTGTGTGTGTGTGTGTGTGTGTGTGTGTGTGTGGTCCGAGGAGATGCTCATTAATGATGCCGGGCTTCCCCCGGCCCACGCTGTCACTGACACACACAATCTCTCTCTCTCTCTCTCTCTCCGTCCTCCCACTCATAGTTTCGTCTACTGCAGTTGCTCAGAAATCCCACTCAATTTATCTTCTTTCTTCTTCACACTCTTTCACACTCGCTTGCCTGAATGTGTGTGGAAATGAAACTGCCTTTTCTTCATTTCTTTGTTTGTTTGTGTGTGTGGAACAGAGAACATGTTGGGGTGGAGAATGTGTGGGATGGAGGACTTGTGGGATTAAGAACATGTAGGAAAGAATGTTTGGTACAGGGAGGGGACGAGACTGAGAACGTGTGGGACTGAACAAGTGAGATGGAGTAGAGGTAGAACACGCAGGATGGGGAACGGCGCGGGACGGGGAACCGATAGGGGGAATGACCGAGAGTACGGCTGGAACATGGAACGTGCAGGACAGAAAATGAGAGGCACGGGGAACTTGTATGATGGAGACCATGGGGTTGCGTTAGCCGAGAATTCCCCTTCATATACTGAATTTTTACGGCATGGACGGATTCTGAAGGCCAGCCGTCATTTTAACGAACCGTGAGCTTTGCTGGCTTTGTGGTCATTCTGAGCAGCCATTGTGCAGTTAAATTGTGTATTTTATAACACTGCAGCTGCTACATGCACAAGATGCGAGCTATGATTAGAGAAATCGTCAACAAATCTCATTTCGAGCGGCGTAAGCCCTACATGGAACACCGGTTTGTTGTGGCTGCAGGTGACTTCCTGTTTACACTTGTACGCACATGCCCAGTGTGCATGAATGGTCATGTGACCTGCGTTTTCGGTCATGTAGTGTGGACGAGGATCGTCTTCATTTTATTTACTCTTGATTTTATTATTGACTAAGAAACTGATACTA
>NC_030432.2:419987-622487 GCF_001660625.3 Ictalurus punctatus
ACACACACCCATCCCAACACCCACCCACCCCCATCCCCACACACACTCATCCCTACACACACCCACACACCCATCCCCATCCACACCCATCCATAGACAGACACACCAGTCCCTACACACACCAATCCCCACACACACCCACACTCATCCCCACACACACCCATCCCTAGACACACCCACACCCATCCCAACACACACCCATCCGCACACACACCCACACCCATCCCCACACACACCCATCCCCACACATACCCATCCCCACACCCACCCCACATACACATCCCTACACACACCCACACCCATCCCAACACACACTCATCCCCACACAGACCCATCCCTACACACACCCATACCCATCCCTACACACACCCACACCCATCCCTACACACACCCACACCCATCCCCACACAGACCCACACACCCATCACCACACACACCCACACCCATAACCAGCCACACCCATCCCAACACGTACCCATCCCCATACACACCCATCCCTACACACATCCATAACTACACACTCCCACACCCATCCCCACACACACCCATCCCTACTCACATCCATCCCCACACACTCCCACACACACCCCCACCCACACCCATCCACACTCACACCCATCCCCACATACACCCATCCCTACACACACCCACATCCATCCCCACACACACCCATCCCTACACACACCCACACGCATCCCCACACACACCCATCCCCACACACACCACACCCATCCCCACACACTCCCATCACTACACACACCCACACCCATCCTCCCACACACCCACACCCATCCCCACACACTCCCACACCCATCCCCACAAAAACCCACACGCATCCCTAGACAAACACACACGCATCCCTACACACACCCATCCCTACACACACCCATCCCCACACACACCCACACCCATCCTCACACACACCCATCCCTACACACACCCACACCCATCTCCACACACAACCACACTCATCCCCATACACACCCAACCCTAAACAGACCCCCACCCTTCCCCACACACAACCATCCCCACACACACCCAGCCCCATCTGCACACACACACCCATCCCCACACTACCCATCCCTACACACACCCACACCCATGCCGACCCACACCCATCCCCACACCCACCCACACTCATCCCCACACACACCCATCCCAACCCACACCCATCCCCACACACAAGCATCCCTACACACACCCACACCCATCCCCACACACACACCCAGACGCATCCCTACACACACCCATCCCTACACACTCCCATCCCCACACACAAGCATCCCACACACACCCCCACACCCATCCCGAAACAAACACAGACGCATCCCTACACACACCCATCCCCACACACACCCATCCCCACACACACCCACCCCCATCCCCACACACACTCATCCCTACACACACCCATCCCCACACACACTCCCGCACATCCCCACACACACCCCTCCCTACAAACACCCACACACCCATCCCCACCCACACCCATCCCTAGACAAAGACACACCCATCCCAACACACAGCCATCCCCACACACACCCATCCCATCCCAACACACACCCATCCCTACACACACCCACACCCATCCCAACACACATGCATCCCCACACACACCCACACCCATCCCGACCAACGCCCATCCCCACACACACCCACACTCATCCCCACACACACCCATCCCCACACACACCCACACCCATCCCAACTCACACCCATCCCCACATACAAAACCCATCCCCACCCACACCCATCACCACCCACACCCATCCCAACACACAACCATCCCCACACACACCCACACCCATACCGACCAACACCCATCCCCACACACACCCACACCCATCCGCACACATACACCCAACCTCACACACACCCATCCCTATACACACCCACACCCATCCCCACACATACCCATCCCTACACACACCCACACCCATCCCTACCCACTCACATCCCCACACACACCCTCACCCATCCCCACAAACACCCATCCCTACACACACCCACACCCATGCCCAAACACACCCATCCCTACACACACACACGCTTATCCCTACACACACCCATCCCCACACACACCCACACCCATCCCCACACACACCCATCCCTACACACAGCCACACCCATCCCCACACACATCCCCACACACACTCCCACACCCATCCCCACACACACCCATCTCTACACACACTCACACCCATCCCCACACACACTCCCACACCCATCCCCCCACACACCCATCTCTACACACACCCACACCCATCCCCACACACCCATCCCTACACACACCCATCCCCACACACAGACACACTCCCACACCCATTCCAACACACACCCATCCCCACACACACCCACACCCCTTCCCACACACACCCATTCCTACACACACTCACCCATCCCCACACACACTCATCCCTACACACACCCATCCCCACACACACTCCTACACCCATCCCCACCACACACCCATCTCTACACACACCCACACCCATCCCCACACACACTCCCACACCCATCCCCCAACAGACCCATCTCTACACACACCCACACCCATCCCAACACACACGCATCCCCACACACACCCACACCCATCCCGACCAACGCCCATCCCCACACACACCCACACTCATCCCCACACACACCCATCCCCACACACACCCACACCCATCCCAACTCACACCCATCCCCACATACAAAACCCATCCCCACCCACACCCATCACCACCCACACCCATCCCAACACACACCCATCCCCACACACACCCACACCCATACCGACCAACACCCATCCCCACACACACCCACACCCATCCGCACACATACACCCAACCTCACACACACCCATCCCTATACACACCCACACCCATCCCCACACATACCCATCCCTACACACACCCACACCCATCCCTACCCACTCACATCCCCACACACACCCTCACCCATCCCCACAAACACCCATCCCTACACACACCCACACCCATGCCCAAACACACCCATCCCTACACACACACACGCTTATCCCTACACACACCCATCCCCACACACACCCACACCCATCCCCACACACACCCATCCCTACACACAGCCACACCCATCCCCACACACATCCCCACACACACTCCCACACCCATCCCCACACACACCCATCTCTACACACACCCACACCCATCCCCACACACACTCCCACACCCATCCCCCCACACACCCATCTCTACACACACCCACACCCATCCCCACACACCCATCCCTACACACACCCATCCCCACACACAGACACACTCCCACACCCATTCCAACACACACCCATCCCCACACACACCCACACCCCTTCCCACACACACCCATTCCTACACACACTCTCACCCATCCCCACACACACTCATCCCTACACACACCCATCCTCACACACACTCCTACACCCATCCCCCCCACACACCCATCTCTACACACACCCACACCCATCCACACACACTCCCACACCCTTCCCCCAACAGACCCATCTCTACACACACCCACACCCATCCCCACACACCCATCCCTACAAACACCCATCCCCACACACACCCATCCCTACACACACCCATCCCCAAACACCCACACCCATCCCCACACACACCCATCCCTACACACACCCACACCCATCCCCACACACACTCATCCCTACACACACCCATTCCCACACCCATCCCCACCCATCCCCACCCACACCAACACCCATCCCTACACACACCCATCCCCAAACACCCACACCCATCCCCACACACACCCACACCCATAACCACCCACACCCATCCCCACACACACCCACACGCATCCCCACACACACACACACCCATCCCCACACACACCCATCCCTACAAACAACCACACCCATACCCACCCAAACACACACGCATCCTTACACACACCCATCCCCCCATACACCCACAACCATCCCTACACACACGCCTATCCCCACACACACCCACACCCATCCCAACACACAACCATACCCTCACACACCCACAACCATCCCAACACACAACCATACCCACACACACCCACACCCATCCCAACACACACCCATCCCCACACACACCCACACCCATCCCCACACACCCCCATCCCTACACACATACACACCCATCCCCACACAAACCCACACTCATCCCCACACACACCCATCCCTACACACACGCACACACCCATCCCCACACACACTCATCCCCACACACACCCATCCCCACACAGATCCACACCTATCCCCACACACACCCACACACCCATCGCCACCCACACCCACAACCATCCCTACACACACCCATCCCTACACAGACTAACAACCATCCCCACACATACCCACACGCCCATCCCCCAACACACCCACAGCCATCCCCACACACACTCCTCCCTTCACACACAAATCCCCACACACACTCACACACCCATCCCCTACACACACTCATCCCTACTCACACCCATCCCCACACACACCCACACCCATTCCCACACACACCCATCCATAGAAACACCCAAACCCATCCACACACACAGACATCCCTACACACACCCATCCCTACACAGACCCACACCCATCCCCACCCACATCAACACTCATCCCCACACAGACCCACACCCATCCCCAAACACACCCACAAACATTCCCTTCCACACCCACACCCATCCCCACACACACCCATCCCTACAAACACACACACATCCCTACACACACCCATCCCTTCACACACCCACACCCATCCCCACACACACCCATCACCACATGCACCAACACCAATCCCCACCCACGGCCATCCCTACACACACCCACACACCAATGCCCATACACACCCATCCCTACACACTCCCATACCCATCCCCACACACACCCATCCCCAGATACAAGCATCCCCACACACACCCACAAACCCTCTCTTCCCACACCCACACCCATCCCCACCCACACCCATGCCAACAAACACACACACACATCCCTACACACACAAATCCCCACACAGAACCACACCCATCCCCACACTCACCCACACGACCACCAACATTGATCCACACCCATACCCATCCCTACACACACCCATCCCTACACACTCCCACACCCATCCCCACACACACCCGTCCCAACCCACACCCATCCCCACACACAAGCATCCGAACCCACACCCACAAGCATCCCTACACATGCCCACACCCATCCCCACACCCACACCCATCCCCACCCACACCCATCCTTACAAACACACACACACACTCCCGTCACCACACGCAACAACACTGATCCACACCCATCCCTACACACACCCACACATCAATCTCCATACATAACCATACCTACACACAAGCATCCCTACACACTCCCACACCCATCCCCACACACACCCATCCCCACCCACACCCATCCTTACAAACACACACACACACCCGTCACCACACGCACCAACACTGATCCACACCCATCCCTACACACACCCACACATCAATCCCCATACACAACCATCCCTACACACACCCATCCCTACACACAAGCATCCCTACACACTCCCACACCCATCCCAACCCACACCCATCCCCACACACAAGCATCCCTACACACACCCACACCCAGCCACACACACACACCCATCCCCACACACACCCATCACCACATGCACCAACACCGATCCCCACCCACACCCATCCCTACACACACCCACACACCAATCCCCATACATACCCATCCCTACACACTCCCATACCCATCCCCACACCCACACACCAATCCCCATACACACCCATCCCTACACACTCCCATACCCATCCCCACACCCACACACCAATCCCCACACACACCCATCCCTACACACACCCACACACCAATCCCCATACATACCCATCCCTACACACTCCCATACCCTTCCCCACACCCACACAACAATCCCCACACACACCCATCCCAACCCACACCCACACCCATCCCCAGACACAAGCATCCCCACACACACCCACAAACCCTCTCTTCCCACACCCACACCCATCCCCACCGACACCCATCCCAACAAACACACACACACATCCCTACACACACAAATCCCCACACAGACCCACACCCATCCCTACACACACCCACACACCCACCAACATCGATCCACACCCATACCCATCCCTACACACACCCATCCCTACACACTCCCACACCCATCCCCACACACAACCGTCCCAACCCACACCCATCCCCACACACAAGCATCCCTACACACTCCCACACCCATCCCCACACACACCCATCCCAACCCACACCCACAAGCATCCCTACACACACCCACACCCATCCTCACACACACCCATCCCTACACACTCCCACACCCATCCCCACACACACCCATCCCCACCCACACCCATCCTTACAAACACACACACACACACCCGTCACCACACGCACCAACACTGATCCACACCCATCCCTACACACACCCACACATCAATCCCCATACACAACCATCCCTACACACACCCATCCCCACACACACCCATCCCAACCCACACCCATCCCCTCACACAAGCATCCCTACACACACCCACACCCATCCCCACACACACCCATCCCCACAGACAGCCACACTCATCCCCACACACTCCCACACCCATTCCAAGACAAACACACACGCATCCCTACACACACCACTCCCTACACACTCCCATCCCCACCCACACCCCACCCATCCACACACAGACACAAACCCCACACCCACACCCTTCCCCACCTACACCCATCCCTACAAACATACACACACATCCGTACACACACCCATCCCTACACACACCCACACCCATCCTCACACACACCCATCCGTACGCACCCAACCCCATCCGCGCACACACACCCATCCCCACACACCCCCATCCCTACACACACCCACACCCATCCCCACCCACACTCATCCCCACACACTCCCACTCCCATTCCAAGACAAACACACACGCATCCCTACACACACCACTCCCTACACACTCCCATCCCCACCCACACCCACACCCATCCCTACACACACCCACAAACGCATCCCCATACACACCCATCCCAACCCATGCCCACACACATCCATCCCTACACACACCCACACTCATCCTCACACACACCCACTCATCCCCACAAACACCCATCCCTACACACACCCACACCCATCCTCACACACACCCACACAACCATCCCCACCCATACCAACACCCATCCCCACCCACACCCATTCCTACACACACCAATCCCCACACACAACCATCCCTACACACACCCATCCCTACACATACTCACACACCCATCACCACCCACACCCATCCCCACCCACACCCATTCCCACCCACACCCATCCCTACACACACCCATCCCTAGACACACCCACACTCATCCCCACACACAACCACACCAATCCCAAGACAAACACACACGCATCCGTACACACTCCCAATCCCCACCCACACCCATCCCCACACACTCCCATACCCACACACACCCATCCCGACACACACCCATCCCCACACACACCCACACCCATCCCCACATACACCCATTCCTACACACACCCACACCAATCACCACAAACACCCATCCCTACACACTCCCATCCCCACCCACACCCATCCCCACCCACACCCACACCCACACCCATCCCCAGACACACCCATCCCAACACACACGCATCCCCACACACACCCACACCCATCCCCACATACACCAATCCCTACACACACCCACACCAATCCCCACACTCACCCATCCCAACACACACCGACCCCATCCCGACACACACTCCTGCACCCATTCCCACACACACTCATCCCTAGACAAACTCTCACCCATCCCCACACACTCCCATACCTACACACACCCATCCCCACACAGACCTTCACCCATCCCCACACACACCCATCCCTACACACACCCATGCCTAGACACACCCACACCCATCCCCACACACACCCATCCCTACGCACCCACACCCATCCGCACACACACACCCATCCCCACACACTCCCATCCCTACAAACACCTACACTCATCCCCACACACACTCATCCCCACACACTCCCACTCCCATTCCAAGACAAACACACACGCATCCCTATACACACCACTCCCTACACACTCCCATCCCCACCCACACCCATCCCCACACACACCCATTCCTACACACACACCCATCCCAACACTCACCCAACCCCACACACACCGACCACCATCCCCACCCACACCCATCCCTACACAGACCCACATCCATTCCCACACACACTCCCGCATCCATTTGCGCACACATCCATCCCTAGCCAAACTGTAACCCATCCCCACACACTCCCATCCCTTCACACACCCACACCCATCCCTACACACACCCACAAACGCATCCCCATACACACCCATCCCAAACCACACCCACACACAAGCAATCCTACACACACCCACACCCATCCGCACACACACACCCATCCCCACACACACCCACACCCATGCCCACACACATCCATCCCTACACACACCCACACTCATCCTCACACACACCCACTCATCCGCACAAACACCCATCCCTACTCACACCCAGACCCATCCTCACACACACCCACACAACCATCCCCACCCATACCAACACCCATCCCCACCCACACCCATTCCTACACACACCAATCCCCACACACAACCATCCCTACACACACCCATCCCTACACATACTCACACACCCATCACCACCCACACCCATCCCCACACACACCCACACCCATCCCCACACACAACCACACCTATCCCTAGACAAACACACACGCATCCGTAGACACTCCCATCCCCACCCACACCCATCCCCACACACTCCCATACCCACACACACCCATCCCGACACACACCCATCCCCACCCACACCCACACCCACACCCATCCCGAGAAACACCCATCCCAACACACACCCATCCCCACACACACCCACACCCATCCCCACATACACCCATCCCTACACACACCCACACCAATCCCCACACTCACCCATCCCAACACACACCGACCCCATCCCGACACACACTCCCGCACCCATTCCCACACACACCCATCCATAGACACACCCACACCCATCCCCACACACACCCATCCCGAAACACACCCATCACCACACAGACCCACACCCATGCCCACACACACCCATCACCACACACAACTACACTCATCCCCACACACACTCATCCCTACACACACCCATACCTAGACAAAGACACACCCATCTCTACATACACCCATCCCTACACACACCCACACCCATCCCCACACACACCAATTCCCAAACACACCCATACCAATCCCTACCCACACCCACATCCATCCCCACACACACCCACACTCATCGCCAAACAAACCCATCCCTACACAGACCCACACCCATCCCCACACACACCAACACTCATCCCCAAAAACACCCATCCCCATACAGACCCAAACCCATCCCCACACAGACCCAATGCCATCCCCACACACACCCACACACCCATCCCCACCCACACCCACACCCATCCCCACCCACACCCACACCCATCCCCACCCACACCCATCGCTACAAATACACACTCATATCCCTACACACACCCACACCCATCCCCAAACACAATCATCCCCACACACACTGATCCCCACACACACTCTCACACCCATCCCCACACACACACATCCCTACACACACCCATCCCTACACACACCCATCCCTATACAACCACACCCATCTCCACACACACCCACCCTCATCCCCACAAACACCCATCCCTACACACACCCACACACCCATCCGCACCCACAGCCATACCTAGACAAAGACACACCCATCACTTCACACACCAATGGCTAAACACAACCATCCCCACACACACCCACACCCATCAACACCCACACCCATCCCCACCCACACCCATCCCTACACACACCCTTCCCCACACAAACTCCCACAACCATCCCCGCATACACCCATCCCTACACACACCCATCCCCACACACACCCACACCCATCCCCATACACACCCATCCCTACACACACCCGCACCTATCCCCACACACACCCACTCACCCATCCCCACACACAGCCACACACCCATCCCCACACACACCCGCACCTATCCCCACACACACCCATCCTTACACACACACACACCCATCACCACCCACACCCATACCCACACACACCCACACCCATCCCCATGCACACCCACCCCACACACACCCACACCCATCCCCACCCACACCCCTACCCACACACACCCACACCCATCCCCATACACACACCCCACACACACCCACACCAATCCCCATACACACCCATCCCCACAGACACCCATCCCCACACACACTCACACACCCATCACCACACACACCGATCCCCACACACAGCCACACCCATCCCCACACACACCCATCCCGACAAACACTCTCACCAATCCCTACACACACCCATCCCTACTCACACCCATCCCCACACACACCCACACCCATCCAAACACACACCCATCCCCACACACACCCATCCCCACACATACCCACACGCCCATCCCCACACATACCCATACCCACTCACACCCATCCCCACACACACCCACAGCCATCCCCACACACACCCATCACCACCCACTCCCATCCAGACACACACACACCGATCCCCACCCACACCCATCCCTATACATACCCATCCCCATACACACTCATCCCCACCCACACCCATCCCCACACACACCCATCCCCACACACACCCACACTCATCTCCACACACACCCATCCCTACACACACCCATCCCCTTCACCACACACACCCATCCCCACACACAACAACACCCATCCCTACCCACACCCACACGCATCCCCACACACACCCACACCCATCCCCACCCACACCCATACCCACACACACCAACACCCATCCCTACCCACACCCACACGCATCCCCACACACACCCATCGCCATGCACGCGGATCCCCACACACACCCACACCCATCCCCAAACACACTCATCCCCACCCACACCCACACCCATCCCCACACACACCCATCCCTATACACACCCACACTCATCCCCAAACACACTCATCCCCACACACACTCTCACACCAATCCCCCCCCATACACACATTCCTACACACACCCAACCCCACACACACCCATCTCTAGATACACCCACTCCCATCCCCACCCACACCCATCCCTACAAACACACACACACATCCCTACACACACCCATCCCTATACAACCACACCCATCCCCACACACACCCACACTCATCCCTACACACCCCCATCCCTACACACAACCACACATCCATCCCCACCCATACCTAGACAAAGACACATCCATCCCCACACACACCCATCCCCACACACACCCTCACCCATCCCCACACACACCCATCCCCACACACACACACACACCCATCCCTACTCACACCCAAACCCAACCCTACACAGACCCACACCCATCCCCACACACATCCATCCTCACACACACCCACACTCATCGCCACACACACCCATTCCTACACATCCCTACAAAAACCCATCCCTACACACACCCACACCCATCCCCACACACACCCATCCCTACATACACCCACACCCATCCCCACCCACACCCACACACCCATCCCCACCCACACGCATCCCTACACACACCCACACCCATCCCCACCCATCCCCACACACACCAACACTCATCCCCAAAAATACCCATTCCCACACAGACCCACACCGACCCACACCCATCTCCACAGACACCCACACACCCATCCCCACCCACACCCATCGCTACACACACACACACACATCCCTACACACACCCATCCCTACACACACCGACACCCATCCCCAAACACACTCATCCCGACACACACTCATCCCCACACACACCCTTCCCCACACAAACTCCCGCAACCATCCCCGCACACACCCATCCCTACACAAATACTTCCCCACACAAACTCCCGCAACCATCTCCGCACACACCCATCCCTACACAAACCCTTCCCCACACAAACTCCCGCAACCATCCCCGCTCACACCCATCCCTACACACACCGATCCCCACACACCCACACCCATCCCCATACACACCCATCCCTACACACACCCGCACCTATCCCCACACACACCCACACACCAATCCCCACACACACCCACACACCCATCCCCACACACACCCACACCCATCCCCACACACACCCACACACATCCCCACACACACCAATCCCCAAACACACCAATACCCAAACACACCCACACCAATTCCTACACACACCCACAACCATTCCTAGCCCCAACCACACCCATCTCCACACACACCTATCCCTACACACACTCTCACCCATCCCCACACACCCTCAGCCATCCCCACACACACCCATCCCTACACACACCATCCCCTCAAACACCCATCACCAGCCACACCCATCCCCACACACACCCACACCCATCACCACCCACACCCATACCCACACAGACCCACACCCATCCCCATGCACACCCACCCCACACACACCCACACCCATCCCCATGCACACCCATCCCTACACATCCCAACACCCACACACATCCCCACACACACCCATCCCCACAGACACCCATCCCCACACACACTCACACACCCATCACCACGCACACCGATCCCCACACACACCCACACCCATCCCCACACACATTCACACCCATCCCCACACACACCCATCCCGACAAACACTCTCACCAATCCCTACACACACCCATCCCCATACACACCCACACCCATCCCCAAACACACCCATCCCTACACACACCCACAGCCATCCCTACTCACACCCATCCCCACACATACCCACACCCACTCACACCCATCCCCACACACACCACCAGCCATCCCCACACACACCCATCCCTTCACACACCCATCCCCACACACACAATCACACACCCATCACCACCCACTCCCATCCAGACACACACACACCGATCCCCACCCACACCCATCCCTATACATACCCCTCCCCATACACACTCATCCCCACACACACACCCATCCCTACACACACCCACACCCATCCCCACACACACCCATCCCCACACACACCCACACACACCCATCCGCTTCACCACACACACCCATCCCCACACACACCCATCCCTACACACACCCACACCCACCCACACCCATCCGCACAAACACCCATCCCTACACACACCCACACCCGTCCCCAAACACGCCCATCCCCTTCACCACCCACACCCATCCCCAGACAAACCCACACCTATCCCTAGACCAACACACACGCATCCGTACACACACCCATCCCCACCCACACCCATCCACACACACACACACACACACCCATCCCCACACACACCGACCCCATCCCCAATCACCCATCCCTAGACACACCCACACCCACACCCATCCCCACTCACACCCATCCCTACACACACACACACACCAATCCCCACACACACCCATCCCAAGACACACTCACCCCCATCCCCACTCACACTCATCCCTTCACACACCCATCCCCACACACACTCCCGCACCCATCCCCACACACACCCATCCCTAGACACACTCTCACCCATCCCCCCACACACCCATCGCTACTCACAACCACACCCATCCTCACACACACCCACACACCCATCCCCACCCACACCAACACCCATCCCCACCCACACCCATCCCTACACACACCTATCCCTACACACACCCATCCCTGCACACACCCATCCCTACACACACTCACACACCCATCACCACCCACACCCATCCCCCCACACACCCACACCCATCCCCACCCACACCCATTCCCACCCACACCCATCCCTACACACACCCATCCCTAGACACACCCACACCCATCCCCCCCACACACCCATCCCCCCACACACCCACACCTATCCCTAGACAAACACACACGCATCCGTACACACACCCAAACCTACACACTCCCATCCCCACCCACACCCACACCCATCCCCACACACACCCATCCCCACCCACACCCACACCCATACCCACACACACCCATCTCAACACACACCCATCCCCACACACACCCACACCCATCCCCACATACACCCATCCCTACACACACCCACACCAATCCCGACACACACCCATCCTAACACACACCGACCCCATCCCCACACACACTCCCGCACCGATCCCCACACACACACCCATCCCTAGACAAACTCTCACCCATCCCCACACACTCCCATACCTACACACACCCATCCCCACACACACCCACTCATCCCCAATCACCCATCCCCACACACACCCATCCCTACACACACCGGTCCTCACACAGACTCACACAACCATCACCACCCACACCCATCCCCACACACACCCATCTCCACACACACCCATCTCTACACACACCTATCCCTACACACACCCATCCCCACACACAACCACACTCATCGCCACACACACCCATGCCTACACAGATCCACACCCATCCCCACCCACACCCATCCCCACCCACACCCATCCCTACAAAACCCATCCTTACACACACCTATCCCTACACACACCCATCCCTACACACACCCACACCCAACCCTACACACACCCACAATCATCCCCACACACACCCAAGCATCCTCACACACACACCCACACCCATCCCCACACACAAGCATGACTACACACACCCACACCCATCCGCACACACACACCCATCCCCATACACACCCATCCCTACACACACCCCCACCCATCCCTTCACACACACCCCCCCATCCCCACACACACCCACAGCCATCCCCACACACACCCATCCCTACACACACCCATCCTCACACACACTCACACACCCATCACCACCCACACCCATCCTCACACACACCCACACCCATCACCACCCACACCCATCCCCACACCCACCCACCTCCATCACCACCCACACCCATCCCCACACACAGCCACACCCATCCCAACACATATCCATCTCTACACACACCCACACCCATCCCAACCTACACCCATCCACACACACATACCCACAATCATCCCCACACACACCCATCCCTACACACATCCATCCCCACACACACCCACTCGCATCCCTACACACACCCACACACCCACACACCCATCCCCACCTACACCAACACCCATCCCCACCCACACCCATCCCTATACACCCATCCCCAAACACCCACACCCATCCCCACACACACCCACACCCATCCCCACACACACCCATCCCCACACACACCCACACCCATCCCAACACATATCCATCCCTACACACACCCACACCCATCCCAACCTACACCCACCCACACACACACCCACAATCATCCCCACACACACCAATCCCTACACACATCCATCCCCACACGCATCCCCACACACACCCATCCCTACACACACCCACACTCATCCCTACACACCCCCATCCCTACACACAACCACACATCCATCCCCACCCATACCTAGACAAAGACACACCCATCCCTATACACATCCATCCCCACACACACCCATCCCCTCACATACCCACCCCCATCCACACACACACCCACACTCATCGCCTCACACACCCATCCCTACACAGACCCAAACCCATCACCACCCACACCCACACCCATCCCCACACACCCATCACCACCCATCCCCACACACAGCCATCACACAAGCATCCCTACACAGACCAACACCCATCCCAACAAACACCCATCCCCACACACACCCATCCCTACACACACCCACACCCATCCCAACAAACACCCATCCCCACACACACCCACACCCATCCCGACCCACCCCCATCCACACACACACCCACACTCATCGCCACACACACACATCCCTTCACTGACCCAAACCCATCCCCACCCATCACCACCCACACCCATCACCACCCATCCCCACACACAGCCATCACACAAGCATCCCTACACAGACCAACACCCATCCGCACACACTCCCATCCTCACACACACCCATCCCTACACACACCCACACCCATCCCAACAAACACCCATCCCCACACACACCCACACCCATCCCGACCCACACCCATCCCCACACACACCCACACTCATCCCCACACACACCCACACGCATCCCCACCCACACCCATCCCTACACACACCAATCCCCCCACACACCCATCCCTTCACAGACCCACACCCATCCCCACACACACCCACCCCTATCCCTAGACAAACACACACCCCTACACACACCCATCCCTACTCACTCCCATCCCCACCCACACCCACACCCATCCCCACACACACCTATCCCCACACAAACCCATCCCTACATAGACCAACACCCATCACAACACATCCCTACAAACACACACACACATCCCCACACACACCTATCCCTACACACTCCCATCCCCACCCACACCCATCCCCACCCTCACCCACACCCATCCCCATCCCCACACACACCCATCCCTACACAAACCCATCCCCACACACACCCATCCCAACACACACCCACCCCGATCCCCACACACGCTTATCCCTACACACACCCTTCCCCACACACACTCTGGCACCCATCCCCACACACACCCATCCCTACACACACCCACACCCATCCCCACACACACCCATCCCCACACACACCCACTCACCCATCCCCACACACACCCACACACCCATTCCCACACACACCTACACCCATCCCCACACACACCCACAATCATCCCCACCCACACGCATCCCTACACACACACACACTCATCCCCACACACACCCATCCCAACACACACCCATCCCCACAAACACCCATCCCCTCACGCACCCACACCCATCCCCACACACACCCACTCACCCTTCCCCACACACACCCACACACTCATCCCCATACACTCATCCCCACACACACCCATCCCTACACACACCCATCCGTAGACACACTCACACACATCCCTACACACACCCACATCCATCCCCAAAGACAGCGATCCCCACACAAACCCATCCCTACACAGACCAACACCCATCACCACACATCCCCACACAAACCAACACTCTTCCCCAAAAACACCCATCTCCCCACACACCCATCCCCACCCACACCCACACCCCACCCACACCCATCCCTACAAACACACACACACACACACACACACACACACACACACACACATCCCTACACACACCTATCCCTACACACTCCCATCCGCACCCACACCCATCCCCACCCACACCCATCCCCACACATATCTATCCCCATACACACCCATCCCTACACACACCCACTCCCATCCCAACACACACCCATCCCCACACACACCCACTCCCATCCCAACACACACCCATCCGCACCCACACCCATCCCCACACACACCCATCCCCACACACAAGAACACCCATCCCCACACACACCCACACACCCATTCCCACACACACCTACACCCATCCCCACACACACCCACAACCATCCCCACCCATACGCATCCCTACACACACCCAAACTCATCCCCACACACACCCATCCCTAAACAGTCCCACACCCATCCCCACACACAACCATTCCCACACACACCCACACTCATTCCCACAATCACCCATCTCTACACACACCATCCGTAGACACACTCACACCCATCCCCACACACACCCATCCCTACACGCACCCACACCCATCCCCACACACACCGATCGCCAAACACACCCATACCCATCCCTAGGCACACCCACACCAACACCCATCCTCACACGCACCCACACTCATCACCACACAAACCCATCCCTATACAAACCCACACCCATCCCCACCTATCCCCACAAACACCAACACTCATCCCCAACAACACCCATCCCTACACACACCCACACACCCATCCCCACCCACACCCATCCCTACAAAACACACACACACACACACCCATCCCCACCCACACCCATCCCTACACACACCCACACCCATCCCCAGACACACCCATCCCCACACACACCCACACCCATCCCCACCCACACCCATCCCTACACACACCCACAACCATCCGCACCCACACACACACACACCCATTCCCATCCACAAACATCCCCACCCACACCCATCCCCACACACACCCACACCCATCCTATATGGGTGTGGGTGTGTGTAGGGATTGGTGTTGGTGGGGATGGGTGTGGGTGTGGGTGGGGATGGTTATGTGGGTGTGTGTGAGGATCGGTGTGTGTGGGGGTGGGCGTGGGTGGGAATGGGTGTGTGTGGGGATGTGTGTGGGTCTGTGAAGGGATGGGTGTGGGTGGGTGTGGGGATGAGTGTGGGTCTGTGTAGGGATGGGTGTGTATAGGGATGGGTGTGGGTGGGAATGGGTGTGGGTCTGTCTGGGGATGAGTGTGGGTCTGTCTGGGGATGAGTGTGGGTTTGTGTAGGGATGGGTGTGTGTTGTGATGGGTGTGGGTGTGTGTAGGGATTGGTGTGGGTCGGGATGGGTGTGGTTGTGTGTAGGGATGGGTGTGGGTCGGGATGGGTGTGGTTGTGTGTGGGGATGGGTGTGTGTGTGGATGGGTGTGGGTGTTTGTAGGGATGGGTGTGTGTGGGAAAGGGTGTGTGTGTGTGTGTAGTGATGGGTGTGTGTATGTATGTATAGGGATGGGTGTGCGTGAGGGTGGGGATGGGTGTTGGTGTGTGTGGGGATTGGTGTGGGTCTGTGTAGGGATTAGTGTCTTTGGGGATCAGTGTGGGTGTGTGTGTGGGCATGGTTGTCTGTGGGGATGGGTGTGGGTCTCTGTAGGGATGGGTGTGAGTCTGTGTAGGGATGGGTGTGCCTGGCGATGAGAGTGGCTGTGTGTGGGGATGGGTGTGGTTGGGTGTAGGGATGGGTGTGTGGGTGTTTGTGGGGATGGTTGTGTGTGGAGATGAGTATGGCTGTGTGTAGGGATGGGTGAGGGTGGGGATAGGGATGGGTGTGTGTGGGGATGGGTGTGTGTGGGGATGGGTGTGTGTAGGGATGGGTGTGTGTAGGAACGGGTGTGTGTTGGGATGGGTGTGGGTGTGTGTATGAACGGGTGTGGCTTGCGATGGGTGTGGGTGTGTTTGGGGATGCGTGTGTGGGTGTGTGTGGGGATGGGTGTGTGTGGGGGTGGGTGTGTGAGTGTGTGTAGCGGTGGGTGTGTGCGGGGATGGGTGTGGGTGTGTGAGGGGATGGCTGTGTGTACGGATGGGTGTGTGTGGGGATGGGTGTGTGTCGGGATGTGTATGTGGGTGTGTGTGGGGATGGGTGTGTGTGGGGATGGGCGTGGGTGTGTGTGGGGATGGGTGCGTGTGGGTGGGGTGGGGTGTATGTGGGGATGCGTGTGGGGATGGGTGTGTTTGGTTATGGGTGTGTGTAGGGATGGGTGTGTGTGGGGATGGGTGTGGGAGTGTGTGTTGGGATGGGTGTGTGTTTGTCTAGGGATGGGTGTGGGCGGGGGTGGGTGTGGATGGGGATTGGTGTGTCGGTGTGTGTAGGGATGGGTGTGTGGGTGTGTGTGGGGATGGGTGTGGGTATCTGTGGATGGGTGTGTGTGGGGATGGGTGTGTGTGGGGATGGGTGTGGGTGTGTGTAGGGATGTGTGTGTGTGTGTGTATGGATGGGGATGGGTGTGGAAGTATGTAGGGATGGGTGTGTGTGGGGATGGGTGTGCGTGTGCATGGGGATTGGTGTGGGTGTGTGTGGGGATGGGTGTGGGTCTGTGTAGAGATGGGTGTTTGTCGGGATGAGTGTGGGTGTGTGTGGGGATGGGTGTGTGTGGGGATTGGTGTGGGTGTTTGTAGGGATGGGTGTGTGTGGGGATGGGTTTGTGGGTGTGTTTGGGGATGGGTGTGTGGGTGTGTTTGTTATTGGGTGTGGGTATCTGGATGGGTGTGTGTGGGGATGGGTGTGTTTCGGGATTGGTGTGTGTGTTTGTAGGTATGGGTGTGTGTGGGAATGGGTGTGGGTGTGTGTAGGGATGGGTGTGGGTGTGGATGTTTGTGGGTGTGTGTAGGGATGGGTGTGGGAATTGGTGTGAGTGTGGATGTGTGTGGGTGTGTGTAGGGATGGGTGTGTGGGAATTGGTGGGAGTGTTTGTGGGGATGAGTGTGTGTGGGGATGGGTGTGTGTAGGGATCGGTGTGTGTGGGGATGGGTGTGAGTGTGTGGTTATGGGTGTGTGTAGGGATGAGTGTGTGTGAGGATGGGTGTGGGTGTGTGTGGGGATGGGTGTGGGTGTGTGTGGGGATGGCTGTGTGTTGGCATGGGTGTGGGTGTGTGTAGGAATGGGTGTGTGTGGGGATGGTAGTGTGTAGGGATGGGTGTGTGTAGGGATGGGTGTGTGTTTGTCTAGGGATGGGTGTGGGTGGGGATGGGTGTGTGGGTGTGTGTAGGGATGGGTGTTTGTGGGGATGAGTGTGTTTGGGGATGAGTGTGTGTCGTGGTGGGTGTGGGTGGGGATGGTTGTGGGTGGGGATGTGTGTGGGGGTGTGTGTGGGGGTGTGTGTGGGGATAGTTGTGTGTGGGGATGGGTGTGGGTGGGAATGGGTGTGGGTCTGTCTGGGGATGAGTGTGGGTCTGTCTGGGGATGAGTGTGGGTTTGTGTAGGGATGGCTGTGTGTTGTGATGGGTGTGGGTGTGTGTAGGGATTGGTGTGCGTCGGGATGGGTGTGGTTGTGTGTAGTGATGGGTGTGGGTCGGGATGGGTGTGGTTGTGTGTGGGGATGGGTGTGTGTGTTGATGGGTGTGGGTGTTTGTAGGGATGGGTGTGTGTGGGAAAGGGTGTGTGTGTGTGTAGTGATGGGTGTGTGTATGTGTGTATAGGGATGGGTGTGCGTGAGGGTGGGGATGGGTGTTGGTGTGTGGGGATTGGTGTGGGTCTGTGTAGGGATTAGTGTCTTTGGGGATCAGTGTGGGTGTGTGTGTGGGCGTGGGTGTCTGTGGGGATGGGTGTGGGTCTCTGTAGGGATGGGTGTGAGTCTGTGTAGGGATGGGTGTGCCTGGCGATGAGAGTGGCTGTGTGTGGGGATGGGTGTGGTTGGGTGTAGGGATGGGTGTGTGGGTGTTTGTGGGGATGGTTGTGTGTGTAGATGAGTATGGGTGTGTGTAGGGATGGGTGAGGGTGGGGATAGGGATGGGTGTGTGTGGGGATGGGTGTGTGTGGGTATGGTTGTGGGTGTGTGTAGGGATGGTTGTGGGTGTGTGTAGGGATGGGTGTGTGTAGGAACGGGTGTGTGTTGGGATGTGTGTGGGTGTGTGTAGGAACGGGTGTGGCTTGCGATGGGTGTGGGTGTGTTTGGGGATACGTGTGTGGGTGTGTGTGGGGATGGGTGTGTGTGGGGGTGGGTGTGTGAGTGTGTGTAGGGGTGTGTGTGTGTGTGGGGATGGGTGTGGGTGTGTGTGGGGATGGCTGTGTGTACGGATGGGTGTGTGTGGGGATGGGTGTGTGTCGGGATGTGTATGTGGGTGTGTGTGGGGATGGGTGTGTGTGGGGATGGGCGTGGGTGTGTGTGGGGATTGGTGCGTGTGGGTGGGGTTGGGTGTGTGTGGGGATGCGTGTGGGGATGGGTGTGTTTGGTTATGGGTGTGTGTAGGGATGGGTGTGTGTGGGGATGGGTGTGGGATTGTGTGTTGGGATGGGTGTGTGTTTGTCTAGGGATGGGTGTGGGCGGGGGTGGGTGTGGATGGGGATTGGTGTGTGGGTGTGTGTAGGGATGGGTGTGTGGGTGTGTGTGGGGATGGGTGTGGGTATCTGTGGATGGGTGTGTGTGGGGATGGCTGTGTGTGGGGATGGGTGTGGGTGTGTGTAGGGATGGGTGTGGGTGTGTGTACGGATGGGGATGGGCGTGGAAGTATGTAGGGATGGGTGTGTGTGGGGATGGGTGTGCGTGTGCGTGGGGATTGGTGTGGGTGTGTGGGGGGATGGGTGTGGGTCTGTGTAGAGATGGGTGTTTGTCGGGATGAGTGTGGGTGTGTGTGGGGATGGGTGTGTGTGGGGATTGGTGTGGGTGTGTGTAGGGATGGGTGTGTGGGTGTGTTTGTTATTGGGTGTGGGTATCTGGATGGGTGTGTGTGGGAATGGGTGTGTTTCGGGATTGGTGTGTGTGTTTGTAGGTATGGGTGTGTGTGGGAATGGGTGTGGGTGTGTGTCGGGATGGGTGTGGGTGTGGATGTTTGTGGGTGTGTGTAGGGATGGGTGTGGGAATTGGTGTGAGTGTGGATGAGTGTGGGTGTGTGTAGGGATGGGTGTGTGGGAATTGGTGTGAGTGTGTGTGGGGATGGGTGTGTGTAGGGATCGGTGTGTGTAGGGATGAGTGTGTGTGAGGATGGGTGTGGGTGTGTGTAGGGATGGGTGTGTGTGGGGATGGGTGTGGGTGTTTGTGGGGATGGCTGTGTGATGGGATGGGTGTGGGTGTGTAGGAATGGGTGTGTGTGGGGATGGTAGTGTGTAGGGATGGGTGTGTGTAGGGATGGGTGTGTGTTTGTCTAGGGATGGGTGTGGGTGGGGATGGGTGTGTGGGTGTGTGTAGGGATGGGTGTGTGTGGGGATGGGTGTGTGTGGGGATGAGTGTGTGTCGGGGTTGGTGTGGGTGGGGATGGGTGTGGGTGGGGATGTGTGTGGGGGTGTGTGTGGGGATGGGTGTGTGTGGGGATGGGTTTGTGTGGGTGTGTGTTGGGATGGGTGTGGGTGGGGATGCGGGTGTGGGTGTGTGTGGGGATGGGTGTGTGTGCTTATGGGTGTGTGTAGGGATGGGTGTATGTGGGATGGGTGTGGCTGTGAGTGAGGATAGGGGTGGGTGGATGTTTGTCGGGATGGGTGTGTGTGGGGATGGGTGTGTGTAGGGATGTATGTGTGTGGGGATGGGTGTGGGTGTGTGTAGGGATGGGTGTGTGTGGGGATGGGTGTGTGTAGGGATGTATGTGTGTGGGGATGGGTGTGGGTGTGTGTGGGGATGGCTGTGTGTTGGGATGGGTGTGGGTGTGTGTAGGTATGGGTGTGTGTGGGGATGGGAGTGTGTAGGTATGCGTGTGTGTTGGGATGGTTGTGGGTGTGGGTGGGGATCGGTGTGTGTGTGAGTAGGGATGGGTGTGTGTGGGGATGGGTGTCGGTGTGTGTGGGTGTGTGTGGGGATGGGTGTGGGTGTGTGTGTGGATGGGTGTGGGTCTGTGTGGCGATGAGTGTGGGTGTGTGTGGGGATGGTGTTGTGGATAAAAAATGTCATAAAATAAACATGAGGGAGACCTAGTATCCAGTAAAGGGGAGAAGAAGAAAAGATGGGCACCAGGACACACTGAAGCAGTCTGAGGCGGATATTGACTGATATTGAATATTGAATTGGAATCACACTTTAAACATCTTAGATCTTTAAGATTAATACTCTGTGGTTCATTAGTCAAAAAGAAGTACACGATTTGAGGAGTGCTAACACACACACACACACACACACACACTCTCGTAAAGTCAAGGGCGGGCAAGTAGACATAACACACACACACTCTCTCTCTCTCTCTCCCTCTCTCACTTAACATTATAACTTTATAAGAATAATAAAAAGGAGTATTAAGATATTATAAGGGTAATATCTTATAATAATAGAAAACTCTTTATAAAATACAGAATAGGATATGTAGGACAGTAGAGCTGTAATGATATTATGAAGTAGGAAGTACAGTAAACCGTTTTTCAAGCAGTATAACTATATATAAAATAGAGATATAGAGCAAATATGAAAATAAATTATAAAGTAGATTTACAGGAAAATATAACTTACTCATAATTCAGATGGTGAAGATTCTTGTCTCGCAAGGAAGGCCTTCATTTTAAGAGAAAACCATGAGGAGCCATTTATAAGGGTAGCTGAGTCAAGCTGCCTCCCTGCGAGATAATAGTAAGACCAAGGTCACTCTCGATTGTTTTATCTCTCCACTTTTGATTCTATGGGTTATTCGAAAACCCTTGGTTTTGATTCTATGTGTAATTTGAAAAGCCCTGGTTTTGATTCTATGTGTAAGTTGAAAACCCTTGGTTTTGATTCTATGTGTAATTTGAAAAGCCCTGGTTTTGATTCTATGTGTAAGTTGAAAAGCCCTGGTTTTGATCCTATGTCTAAGTTGAAAAGCCCTGTTTTTTTGAGCTAATGGTAGGTGGAAAGCGCTTTTTTAGGACATAATAGTAAGGTAGATGAGCTCTTTTTTAACCCTATTGGTATTGATATCATAGTCTTCTTGAAACATATGGGTTATTCACTGTGTAAATACAGTATAAATACTGGAGCTTAAGCGCAGGGTATGAGATCACTTCTGAGAATTCTCATCGGTGTGGATCTCATTTGGTGGAACGGAACAGTAAATCTGGACCCTTGCTTCTTCTCACTCACGGCTGGTGTCTTTTTTCTATCTCCAACTTGGCTTCTATGTTGAATGTTAAGTGTTTTTGGGTAATAGGCTAAATTTGAGCCAGCAATGGGTATGGGTGTGTGTAGGGATGGGTGTGGGTGTGTGTGGGGATGGGTGTGGGTGTGTGTAGGGATGGGTGTCTGTGGGGATGGGTGTGAGTGTGTGTAGGGATGGGTGTGTGTGGGGATGGCTGTGGGTGTGGGAGGGGATGGGTGTGGGTGTGGGTGGGGATGGGTATGTGGGTGTGTGTGGGGATGGGTATGTGTGGGGATGGGTGTGTGAGTGTGTGTAGGGATGGGTGTGTGTAGGGATGGGTGTGTGTGGGGATGGCTGTGGGTGTGGGAGGGTGTGGGTGTGGGTGGGGATGGGTATGTGGGTGTGTGTGGGGATGGGTGTGTGTGGGGAGGCGTGTGGGTCTGTGTATGGGTGGGTGTGTGTGGGGATGAGTGTGGATGTGGGTGGGAATGGGTGTGTGTGGGGATGGGTGTGGGTCTGTTTAGGGATGGGTGTGTGTGGGGATGAGTGTAGGTGTGTGTGGGGATGGGTGTGGGTGTGTGTAGGGATGGGTGTGGGTCTGTGTATGGATGGGTGTGTGTGGGGATGAGTGTGGGTGTGTGTGGGGATGGGTGTGTGTAGGGATGGGTGTTTGTGGGGATGGGTGTTGGTGGTGTGGGGATGGGTGTGTGTGGAGATGAGTGTGGGTGTGGGTGTGTGTAGGGATGGGTGTGTGTGGGGATGGGTGTGTGTAGGAATGGGTTTGTGTGGGGATGGGTGTGTGGTTGTGTGTGGGCGTGGGTGTGTGTGGGGATGGGTGAGTGGGTGTGGGTAGGGATGGGTGAGTGGGTGTGTGTGGGGATGGGTGTGTGTGGGGATGGGTGTGGGTATGTGTATGGATGGGTGTGTGTTGGGATGGGTGTGTGTGGGGATGGGTGAGTGGCTGTGTGTGGGGATGGGTGTGTGTGGGGATGGGTGTATGGGTGTTTGTGGTTGAGTGTGTAGCTTTGGATAGGCGGCTGGATTGGGGGAGCGTGCCTAATGGCTTACTTCCAGCTCTGAGCGGTGTCAGTGTATCTTTATTTGGCAGGATACACAGACCTGGACTATGCTGCTATTTTGTCTCGCTTATGAATTACTTTTGCTTCATTAACCTTTTTTTGGTCTCTTCTTCCTTTGTTAGTGCTTGTTTGTGGATTTGCGTTATTTTGTTTCCTTGTATTCTGGGGACGGGATGAGGGAGACAGGGGAAGTTTGCCCTTGGTGTTGATATTTTCTCTTTTTGAAACGATCAGGACATTGTCTTATTCAGAATAAGGTCAATAATTAGATTACTGCTGTCCATGTAAATGTAATTATTGTCTTTTAGGGTGGAGCACTAGTGTGTGGGTATGAATGGGTGTGTGAGTGTGTATGTGATTGTGCCCTGCGATGGATTAGCACCCTGTCCAGGGTGTACCCCTCCTTGTGCCCGATGCTCCCTGGGATAAGCTCCAGGTTTCCCCGTGACCCTGAAAGGATAAGCAATATAGAAGATAGATGGATGGATGGATGGACTGGTGTGTGGTTGTAGTGATTGATCACTTGTTGGGGGTGGATTAGGAGATTGTCTTCTCCTGTTATTGTCTTCGACCACCCGGGTGTCACCCATAGTTTTTTCATATCTTTTTCTTCATTTTTTTCTTTATTAAAAAAAATTAGAATACATGTTTAATTGCATTCTTTTGTATTATCTGTGGGTAATTAAGAGGTAAATGCTGATGAAGATAGTTATCAGCAAATGTTGTGAGATTTCTATGTGGATTATTTTATGTAATAAAAATTGGTTATAATTGATCGAACCGTCTCATTCCTCTCTGGGAAGGACGAACCTGTTCATTTGAGTGATAGTATATCCTTGGGTGAAAGTCCCTAGGTGGAGTAGTTTTAAGACTTTATTCGAGATCTTCGAGCTGCCTTGCCGCTCCTCTTATCTATCTTCTGTCTCTGTCCGCCTTTCCATTTCGCCACACATGCTTATTTTATGTTACTGCATACGGTGTGTGCAATCTTAATTGTAGTGCCCCTATTAGATCAAATGGAGATAAAAAAAAATTAAATCTGAACAGCTGCCTAGTGATTGTCATTTATTGTTGAATGGTAAAGCAATAAATACGGTGTCTTCCAATGACAGGAAATAAAGAAACAATGAACCACACTTGACTGTGAACTTTGTGCATTAGTCATTTAATTAGAAATCATTTTGGTAGATCACTTCTCGTACCACCCTGCCATCTCTTTGGTTCACTGGGGGTTCCTCTTGCCATCTTCAGTGGTTCATTATGTTTTATGGCCAGGGAACTGCACAAAATTGTGTAGGAACCATTAGTGCAAGGCATTTTGTATGAATGGCACTACACACTTTTCCACATGCTCTACATCACCCACATTATATACAGAAAACTCCCTGAGGCAAAAAAATGAAAGGCAATGCATAAAGTGTGCTCGGTGTTAAGCGTTGATCCACGATGTGTCATGTTAGCAATGTGAGGTTACAAAAGTTTGTTAAATTAACAATTCTCACAAAAAACGGTAACACTCCTGCAAATATTCATCTGGATATGAAAAAGATTTCATATAATCCGCGCTTCCTTGTTCACTAGATATTCTTCAAAAGGGCACGCTACTGTATGCTCCGTCAGCTCTCTATGGAGCAGACCTAGATCACAACCTGCTCCGAACCAAGTAATGTTCAGAGAGTAAGGTGCTATGGATACTTAGATACCCTAAAAGTTACCTCCATTTTTGGAACCGGAAGTTGAGGTTATCCGTTAACTCTGCGTAAACTTACCTTTTTAACAACAAATGCGGTCTTCACACGTAAAACTGAAGGCTAAAACCAAAAATAGATGTTTAGATCTTTTTATTGTTTAAACAGTCAATCTAACAGGGCACACCTGGGTAACAAGCAAAACTGGTCAGTCACATGTTCCAATATTTTTGTTTGCCTACAAATTGGGTAGTCTGATACAAAATGTGTAGATGTTTAACACATCTACATATAAATACCAGGACATAAAAGCTGAAATTCTAAACTCTCTTCATACTAAACTCTCTTCATAAACTCTCATATTCATTGCCTGCATGCACATTGGCAAACTGTAGTCTTGCAAAGGCTTTTTCCTGGCACGTCTCCCATGCAGGTCAAATTTCTGCAATACCTTTCTGATTGTAGAAGCGTGCTCTTTCACACCAACAGCTGCAAGACTTACTAGCAGATCCTGTGATGAAATTTTGGGGTTCGTGGAGACTTTTTTTTTGCATCAGATGAACTGCTCTTTTAATTGCATTAATTGGCAGTCGTTTGAAATCTGCGTCCCTGGTAAATTTCCTTACAGTGAAATTATGTATTTCAAATAATTTAGAGATCTTTTTAAATCCCTTGCCAGACTCATAGGCATCCACAGCCTTTTTTATGAATGCCTTAGGGTAAGTTCACACTACATGACTTTCAATGTCGGCAGATCGCTGTGCTGTTCACACTACGTGATTTGCTGTCTTGTAATCGGGAGCCATGAAGTCATTGTGGTGTTCATGCTACGTGATTGCTCTGCGACAGGAGGTCACACACGACATAATCTGACAATGACTCTGTCACCCGATGACTCTATCTGGTGTCCAAACTATGTTTTGTCATGAAAACGGTGACCTCACCCCATACCTTATTCTCTCATTAGCTATAGCTCCACTTTTCACTCCACAGGATGTGGAGTTGCCCGACAGCTCCAGATATTTAGCATGCCAAATATCTGGTTGGTGTCGGCGATGTGTCGGTGAGAAATTCACACATAACGATCGACTGCCGATTGGTGAGCGCAGATCAAAGGGTTTTTGTCACGAGCTCTGCGACTTGCAAATCGGCCTTAAAATCGTGTAGTGTGAACATCTTTACCTCTGACTGCTACAAAGTGCTGACACTGGAGACTCTTTCCATACATGTTACATACTGTAAACGTTTCTAGGACAGCTTTGCCGCATATTAATGTAAGACCTCTCTCAAACAAGAAGTAACCAAATTGCAGGTAACGCAACAGCAGATGGCTCCAAAGAGCTTTGAATAACACTAGACCACTGTCTCTGTGTGTGTGTGTGTGTGTGTGTGTGTGTGTGGGTATTTTGAGATAAAGCAGCCCCAGATAGTGCAATCTTAGCTCTGAGGAGAAAGCTGTGTGTATGTGTGTGTGTGTGTGTGTGTGTGTGTGTGTGTGAGAGAGAGAGAGAGAAACCCCATGGGAGCTGTAGTAATGCCCTGTAAAAGAAGCCTGCAAGTGACACAAGCACAAATGCTGTGGGTTTTATTCCTCTATGTGCCTTAAAAGAAAATCCATACACAACACTATACAATGCCACAATGCTCGACAATACTCCCTTACTATGCACAATACTACATAATACTGCACATAGTATTCTGAATAGTCCACGATACTTTCTTATACATTACTCTTCTACCCAATAATTCAAGATTCCACAATGTTTCCTTATCATACACAATAATACAACACCCCCATAATACTCCCTTCCAATACCATGACACTCCACAATACTACCTTAGTCCACCCATACTACACAATACTTCAATATTCCATGTTTAATATTCAGTATTCCTCATCATACACAATGCCACACAATACTTCAGTATTCCACAAATATTCCTTTACTATGCCCAATTCTACACAAAAATTAAATATTCCTCAGTACACAATAGTCCACAGTATCATCCAGTCTATAAAAATACTTGACAAATACAATATTTTCATAATATACACAATATTTCCATACTATTTACAATCTTATGCAACAAAAAACAACTCACTATACAAGATCCCCATACAATACTTACAATACACAATTACAATTAATATACGACAATATTTCTACACTATACAAAAGCCTTACAATACAATACTTATGTTATACTCATACGATACAAAGTATCTTACAACAATTCAGATTATTCAGATTTTACGTGAAATGCTTCGCAATATTGCAAAATATTTCCATACTCTAATCAATGATTTACCATACTCCACAATATACAGTACGTATATTTTGTACTATGCATCACAGTATTCCCATACTATTTAGGAATACAATATTTCCACATGGTATCTCATCATAATCCAAAATAGTCAGTAAAATTCCCTTATTATATGTGTGATAATACTCAGCAATATCCCCACAGTGCATCTCGCGATACTCCACAACATTTCCATAACAGACACAGAATCCTACAATACTCTGTAGATATCCCATGCTGCTACACATAATAGTTTACAATACTTCACAATATTCTCATACTGTATACAATTATACCACACAATATTCCACAAGATTTCCATAGTAATCAAATACCCAAGTATACTCCACAATAATCTCATACTATACACAATACTTCACAATATTTCCATACCATACACAATAGTTTACAATACTCCAGAATTCCTATACTATACACAATACCTTTTAATACTCCACACTATTCCCATACTACACAAAGTACCTTACAATACTCCACAATATTGCCATATTATATACACAACACATCAGAATATTCCACAATATTTCCTTACTACAAATAATATCATACAAGATCCCACAATATCTCCATATTATCTACAGTCCCCTTTGAAACTACTGGAACGACAAGGCCAATTCAGTTTGTTTGTGCTGTACACCAGAGACATTTGGGTTTGAGATCAAGAGATGGATATGAGATGAGAGTTAAGGATTTCAGCTTTTATTTCCTGGTATTTACATCTGGACGTGTTAAACAACATAAAACATAGAAACTTTTGTATCAGACCACCCAATTTTTAGCCAAGCACAAGTATTGGAACAGATAAACCTTGGTGGATAAATGGGGGGATGTGATAACCTTCACCTCTGCCCTGTGGAAGTTGTTGGTGGTGTCATTGAATGTTGTTTTTGGGTTTTATCTTCACATATCCTACAATGTTTCTGTCATCAGCTGTTGCTGTTTTCCTTGGCTGACCCATTTGATGTCTGTTGCTCATTGCACCAGTGGTTAATTTCTTTTTCCAGGACATTCCAAATTGGCTATGCTTAATGACTGATTTCCCCTCTTAGCTTGAAAATTCCTTGCATTTCTCCCATAGACAGCTCTACGATCTTCTTGTTAACTTATCCTTTTTAACTACAAATGCAGTCTTCACAGGTGAAACTGAAGGCTAAAACCAAAAACTAATCATTTTTTAAACAATCACCTGGGTAACAAATAACACATGTCAGTCACATGTTCCAGTAATTTTGCTCGTCTAGAAATTGGGTGGTCTGATACACAATGTATGTTCTATGTCGTTTAACACATCTACATATAAATACCACAAAATAAAAGCTGAAATTCTAGACTCTCTTCTCATATTCATCTTTTGATCTCAATCCCAAATGTGAATTGGCCTTATCGTTCCAATAATTTTGGAGGGGACTGTATAATGCTTCACTATATTCCCATACCTCATAACACTCCACAGTGTTTCAAGACAATATACAAACACTGCACAGCTGAAGTTGAGGTTCATATTTCACGCGCTAAACAATTGATGTTTTATACACAGTTAGTTTTTGTCGACTAATTTGATTGGAAAAGCGGCGTTCCGAGAGTGCTGATATTTAGTAGAACAGTACAGGGACATTTCACTGTGTATCACTATGCTTGTCTGTTTCCATTGCATAAAATTCCAATTCTAGCAATAAATGTTTACACTGAACTGGTTACTACACTTCCTACAAGCTGTCAGTCAGTATGTGCATTACCACGGCAACACTCACAACTCTCTATCCAGCTGTGGCTTCTATGGGAACTGTTTTCATTGACAGAGAAAAATAACCAAATATTTGGCCATATTGTGTCTGAAATGTCAGTTACACTGTACTAATTTGTTGTTTATAGAACTGTTATAAAAGTAATATCACACCACAATCATGCTGTTGTTGTACTGGCTATCAGCACGGCTCTGATTGCCTGTGATTACCTGTGAATCACAGCCGGGCTGATATTCAGTACAGCGGCACTCTTGCTCACGCAACATTACTTAATTATATGTTATACAACGTAACAGGATTTCTTTAAGATCTCAAAAATGACTTCTTAATGTCTGGTTTATATTATGCATTTTTAAGCACTAGTGTAAGGCTAGGTTAGAGAGATAGAGAGAGCATTCTGTTGTTGTTCTTCCTCATTTTACAGATTCACTTCTGATGAAAAAAAATCAGATTCTATCAGACACTGAACAGAAGGTCTCATTAAGGCGGTGCTGAACAATTTGATCTTAAACACCTGTCTGGGATGGACAAATAGGCCTTAAAATCTAGATTCTAGTGAGTGTGTGTGTGTGTGTGTGTGTGTGTGTGTGTGTGTGTGTGTGTGTGTGTGTGTGTGTGTGTGTGTGTGTGTGCATGTAGCAGAGATGGCACAGGCTAAAGTTCTCATTCTGGTTTTCATTTAGAACTAATCGAAAGATGGTATATAAGATATATAAGATGAGACAGAATGAAAGAAAGAAACAGAGAAGGAGAGACAGGTAGAGAGAATCTTACACTGACCTGCTTTTGTGGATGATTCATTGGCCTTCATTTTCAGAATCTCAGGAGGTATTCAGCTGGACAGAAACTCACATAAACTCTGACAAGCCCGTCTGCATTCACACTGTGTGTGTGTGTGTGTGTGTGTGTGTGTGTGTGTGTGTGTGTGTGTGTGTGTGTGTGTGAAACAATATTGCCCCAGGATTTCACCTGATAAATAATCAGAAATAAATAATATCCATATTCCTTCACTGTATAGAACGGAATGCTTACATACATACGGAATGCTTACATATTCCTGATCTCAAACTGCCAAGATTTAAGTCGAGCCATTAGTACAACTCTTAAGTGTGCACTTAGCCGAGCCTCTGAGAGTTAAAACACCACATCCCACGAGATGTGATTAAACCAACTCACACACACACACACACACACACACACACACACACACACACACACACACACACACACACACACACACACACGGGTATGATGCACAGTAATTACAGCCAGAAGCTCCACAAAGTTCACGCTCTATAATTCATTCCTGCATTGACTGCATGGCACGCAAACTCATTTGACAACAAATTGTTTCTCACTTAATGAGAGAGAGGTTAAGAGCTTTGACATGTTAGATTGACCGCATGTGTTTTATTAATAAATGTAGCTGTATGCATCAAGCTTTAACATCACCCGTATGATAGGAAACACTAAAGTATCAGCAAGCAACACACTCCATGTACACCTGTTAGGTTATTTGAGTACGTGGTTCACTGTAATGGTACTTAAAAAAAAAAAAAAAAGAAGTAAAATGACAGTAAATCATAGTATGTGCGTGTACTTGAGATTTTAAAAAAGAAAACATTTAACTTTGCTACAATTATTTTTGATCACTGTTACAGAATATATAATAATAATAGAGGGTTGGGGGTTCGAATCCCGTCTCTGTCTCTGTGTGCATGGAGTTTGCATGATCTCCCTGTGCTTCAGGGGTTTCCTCTGGGTACTCCGATTTCCTCCCCCAGTTAAAAGATGTGTTGTAGGCTGATTGCCATTTTCAAATTGTCCATAGTGTGTGTGTGTGTGAATGTGTGACTATGTGTGCAATTGTGCCCTGCGACGGGTTGGTACCCCGTCCGTCTAATATCCTCCCTGGGACAGGCTCCAGGCTCTCACACAACCTTGAGTAGGCTAAGAGGTATGAAAAATGGATGGATGGATAATAATAATTTGTTTAACCCTGTAAGACTGTAAGCAAATAAAATTAAGTAAGCAAAATGAAGCCTGCCAAAAATCTACACTTCACTGGAGACATATGATTAAAGACCATTGTGAGACAAGTGTCTCCAATTTGTCACATATACACGATTAGAATGTAATGCTCTCAACCGTGCATGTTAAGGCTACACCATTGTGCTGTCTGGAGAAATATATCAAGGATACATGGTTCGTTTATTAAACAAGTGTTAAGTAATGTTGAAAAGAGAGAGATGGGTGTGTCTTCACAATGTACTCATATGTGCCATGTCCACCTCATTTTAATACACACTTTATTATAAGTGTCTCAGGGGGCGTGGCCATGCTTGAGCATCATGAACATGAACATGTGCTAGGAACTCAGTAACTTAACTAAAACCTTCTGAAGCGTCACTTTTCTGACACATGCTTTTAAATGTTGTCTATATTTTATTGTTTTGGGTTTTAGACACGATTTCTAGACAATAGAAAAGAGAAAAAGAACAAAAAGCACAAACACTCTTTGCAACATGCCAGCGTTATGTTACCATTATCTGTATGATGTTTGATATCATGACAGTTATGACACACACTTTATGACAAGTGTCTCAGCAGTGATGATATAATGTCTTGTGTCACATCATGAAAATCACTCCATGTTAATTTGATTGAAAATCTAAAAAGGTTTGGAATGAAATAATGAATGGACTTAAGTCCATGCATAGTACATGTGAGCGTGTGTGTAATCAGGTATGAGGCAGCAATTTTAATCGCAGTGTCGAAATCGCTGTTGCCCATCATTCTTTCCCGGAAGGCGTGTTGATGAAAGAGAGAGAAAGCAGGATTGAACATGCCGCACTCGTTTAGTACTGTGATCTCAGAGACGAGCCATAACAATCACAACACCCCCTCAATTCTTTCTCACTCTCTGCCTCTCTATGTTATTCTGTCCATCCAGGAATCACCTATCCTCCACATTCTTCATTCATCTCCTTCATCTCTATCGTCTCTTTCTGATTTCATCTCCAGACCCCCGCTGTTCGCCTGCAGACTTTACTGATATTATATACACGGTTTATTTCAGATTGATTTCTAAATACAAAGCATATTTATAGACAGATACAGTGCATAGAGTGTGCAAGCAGGTATATTCAGAATAATAATAAAAATAAACATTATACTTTATAGTGTGGTGAAAAAAAAATATTAAAGCCTTATGTTAGCCTTAATATGACGAAAGTGTCTTTATATCCATCAATCACTAGGCTTTACGTTGTTCTAGCTTGGATTTAATCTTCACTGGTAAGGTAGCATTCTGATCTTTGTGCGCTATCTACTTGACTTTGCTCTAATCTCAGTTGGTTTCAATTGGTCTAGGATAATTAATTCTGTCTCATCTCAACATCTCATCCTTTCAATTCATGCAGTTGTAGATTGTACCAATCAACCTTCTCATCACTGTCATTTACCACCCTCCTGGTCCTCTAGGAAGCTTTCTTGAAGAAATGGACATGCCCTCCAGTCTTTTCCCTACTGACAGCACCCCTGTCACTCTCTTCAACTTCAACCTCCCCTCCAACAAGCTCCAGGCCTCTTGCCTTCTTCTATTTAATCTCCCTGACACTGAACAGATGCCCTCCATCACACAAGGGAGGAAATGCCCTGCACCTGGTATTCAGTTGCCACTCTCCAGCTACAGACATCAATGCCACCCCAATCCACATCTCTGATCATCACTTGGTATCCTTGACCATCACCCTCCCTATCCTGCCTAACATCAGCTATCAATATTTCTCTCCTAGTCCCCAAAACCTCCACTCTGTCTCCCTTTCCTCTATAGGTTCTTGTGTCCTATCATCCCTTTCAGACCCTGACTCCTTTTCCTATCTACCGCTGGAGTTAGCCACCTCTCTTCACTTTCCTCATCCATGGACCTCCTCTGTCCTCTATCTTCTAAACCCAGGAAGCGTTTTCACTTAGTTTCTTGGCTGATAGATGTGTTGCACAGCAGTCGGAGAGAATTTAGAGCAGCAGAGAGAAAGTGCAGGAAATCACAGCTCGATATAGATCACATCTCATACCGCATTCTCCTGTCTGAATTCTCATCTCATGTGACTTCTGCTAAGAAAACGCTAGGAGCTTCTGTACAAGATCCGCACAAGCTCCACAGCATCTTTACTTCTTAACCTGCCAGCTCCTCCGTCACCATCACTCCTACACAACTTGTTCAGGATTCCAATTCTCTTTCTCAGATACATTTTTCTTCTCTCTCAACAGAAGAGATCCTGCAAGTCATCCTGTCCTACAATCCCACCACCTGCCCATTGGATCCCAGCTCTTCCACAATCCCCAGAACATCTCACTAGATCTCTTCACCTTCATCACTACTACCATTAATGATTCCATAACATCTGATCATGTACCAACTGCATTCAAAGCAGCAAGGGTTATTCTCATCATAAAGAAACCCAGTCTGGAGCCCTCACACATCAACAACTCCTGACCACTACCACTTCTCTTTTTACTTTCTAAAATAATCTAACATCCTGTCTACAATAAACTGTCTCTCCATCTCACCCCAAGCAGACTTCAAGATCCTAACCAGTCTGGCTTCAAAGCGACACACTCCACAGAAACTGGCCTTCACTGAGAAGCTCCATGCCACTAGATCAGCTAGTGTCACTAGTCCTCCTCGAACTTTAAGCAACCTTTGGCACTGTTAGAGCCCAGTCTAGGTTGGGCCGCACAGAGAAACCAGCTCTGGATTCAATGGAATTTGACATTTAAATAAGGGAAGCCAGGAATAACAACACAACCAGATTTGTGTTAAAAAGTTGTGGTATATTGTGGTATATATAACACACAATTATAGATATACAACTATACAAAGAGCCAACCACCAGACATACCTTCAGGGTGGGCCAAGGCCAAAATAATAAACAAAAGGATTCTTTTGTTAGGTAGCTAGCTTACCTAAAAGGACAATAACAAAGAAAATACAAGGATACTTCCCTAACTACCTAAGCCAAAAACAGAGACAAAAGACCCTCTCCCAAAAGAAATGGCAGCCACACCCCAAAAAAACTTCCCATCCTAAAGATAGCAGGTTGTAACAGCACAGTCAGCCACAAGACACTCTTGTGCATCCTCGTGAGTATTGGAATTCATGGCAATTGTTTGCTTCCTACCTGGAGGGACAGTCATATCAGGTGACATGGAGAGGATCTACATCTGTTCCATGCATACTCTCCACTGGTGTCCCACAAGACTCAGTGCTTGGTCCTCTTCTGTTCTTCCTCTATATTCAGTCTCTTGGGGAGGGCATAACCTCATATAGGTTATCATACCAATGATATGTGGATGGCACTCAACACATTCTCTCCTTCCCTCCCTCAGACTTTCATGTTTCTGCTCAGATCTCTGCACGGAGGGCAGCTGAAACTTAATCCCAGCAATACTGAACTGAGTTCATCCCAGGTGATTCATACCCATGTCAGGATCTTTGCTAGTGATTTCCCTGGACAACTCTCTGATCTCACCTTCTGTCACTGCACACGACCTTGACGTAACCATGGACAATCAACTGTCCTTCTCCTGTCACATTGCTAAACTGACATGCTCATGCTGAGTTCTCCTTTACAACATCAGAAGGATTTGTCTATTTCTTTCAACACAGGCCACTCAGGTGCTTGTTCAGTCCCTTGCCTATTTGAGACTGGACTACTGCAACTTGCTCCTGGCAGGTCTTTATTAAATTTAATACATTTCATAAATGTGAAAGTAGTGAAACAAATGTTAAACAAGTGAATTCTTCAGAAATAAATGAATAATAAATAAAGTAATAAATTACCTAGCAAAACAAACAAATTATGTAAACTCATATAATGCCACTGATATTAAACCTTACAGAAAATCGACATCCCACCTGTGCATTGCATTCTCTACTTACTAGATAGGTAACATAGCTAATGTTAGCATGTTTCAGTTTATGATCGTCTGTTACTATCTATTATAATATATTAAGCACATTAAATATATTATTACCATATATATATATATATATATATATATATATATATATATATATATATATATATATATATAAATAATAAATGGTTTACAAACATGTTATTTAACAAACAAAAAAAAAGTGTGTAATCATTAACGAGGCGACATTTTCTGTAAGGAGATGTTTATTTGGAAGGAGTCTCCAGTGTCAGGGCTTTGTAAAAAGTCAGAGGTAAAGATGTACCTTTTTTCTGACATCTTCAGGACAACAGAGTTTATGCTTTGTGGTTTCTCTGCAACATGACAAGCCAGGTTACTTTTTGTCTTATTAACTTGAGCTTGTTTATTGCTGTTTATAACTTGCTTATAGCTGCTATAAAGTAAGTGACAACAAGAACTAACTTGTTTCATTAAAAGTATATTGAGTTGTTCTTTAATTAAAAAAAACATTGCAATTTGTGAAAGAAACTGCTCTGATATAAGACAAATAAAACACTTAACACAGGTTTAATTAGGTTGATGTTTACCTGCTATGGCATTACTGCCTGTCACACCCCCTCCCTTTGGATTATCACTCTTCCTTCAACATTTCCACCATGCAACCAAAACCATACAGGCCTCCCCAGTGACTAAGAAGAAACCTTTATTTGTCACATATACATTACAGCACAGGGAAATTCTTTTTTTTTTTTTTTTTGCATATCCCAGTTTGTTAGGAAGCAGGGGTCAGACATGATACAGCACCCCTGGAGCAGATATGGTCAAGCACACTGCACAAGGGCCCAACAGTGTAAGTTTGGTGGTCCCAGGGCCCAAACCTCTGACCTTCTGACTAATAACCCAGAGCCTTAACCACTGAGCCATCACTGCTCACTGTAGCAAACTCCACTGGCAACCATTAATAAACATCTGCTCAGAACATATCTTCACATATGATTAGACCACATATAAAAGTGTAAAAGTCAAAGAACATCAAAGCATTGAATCGTGATAGCGAGCAGAATATGGGATAAATAATAGAAGAAAAGTAGACTGTTACCTCCCACATGCTCGGCTATTCATCTGTCGTTTGTTCATCTCTCTGCACTCAGAGTGTGTTATTTCGGCAGTTTTGTGACATCTTCTCACTGCCCTGCATCACATTCTCGCCTTTCTTCCCCCCCCAATCTTCTGAATCATTTAATTGTTTCCTGTGTTATTTTCCTAACTTAGGGCTTTTTACTTCAGTGTTTAGTGTGTTTGAATGAAACCCTGGTGTGTTCTCCACCATGGTGCGGTTCCTGCGTCACGTGAGAAGACAGCAATCACATACACTGTAGGTCCAAGAGTGTCTAAGTGAGTGGACTTAAGTGAGAAAATGATTCAAATCTGAATCGACTCACTGCATCAAACACGCTGTGTGTTTTGGGTTGCAGCATTATTGTGGAAATGTTTTATGAGCCGGTTCGATGAAACAAACCAAAAAAAAAAAACCTAAACAAAATGTTTTAAACTAGTTTGTTCTATAATTATCTGTGATACTGTGTTCTCTATGCTCAGAAGACCTTTTAGTATTTCTCCATGTACTTCTCAAAGGTTTGACATTTTATCATCACTGCATTTCTGAAAGACCTTCAAGGAAATTTTTAGCACTTCATGCGCCTCCGACAACATTTTTAAAATCCTTTTTAATTTGTTTAATTATGCAGTGCGAAAACAAAACAAGCCAAATAGCAAGCGAATGAAATGAATCAACTTCACTTGGATTCGGACTCAACAGTTGGACTACCAGTTGTGAAAATGCACTTAGAGTTTTAAACGATCTCAAAATACATTGGACAGCTAATCCGGAAAGTTAATATAAACTTTTTTAATTGGCTTTATTCTGTGATGTAATGAGACTGTGAACCAAATTATGCAATGAATTTAAGCTTCATAACTCCATGATTTGGCCACCAACCTACAATCTACCAAGATAAAAGACTAAACCACTCTGAAGCCGGATATTTAAGTGTGACACACCCTGTGAAATTTACCTCCCAGGCTTATTTTCTCACTAGCCATATGGACTTTACAGACATGCTCATTATTCGAAGCAAAGCTTTTTACAGTCTGTTGCATTTTCCCCTCTATTTTAAACCCCAAAAGAACTCCTTTGGGTGTAATTAGGCAGATTCACTGCTTATTACCACAAGGCATTTGTGTGTGTGTGTGTGTGTGTGTGTGTGTGTGTGTGTGTGTGTGAGTGTGCATCTCAAAATGCTAATATGTTAGCAATAATTCATTACCATGTTGGCAGGCCTAACAGGTGGACGCTTTAAAAAAGTCACAAGACAAAGCGCTGTCTGTTTCTGTGGAAGTAGCGAGGAGAAATGCCCTGTTCAGATTATAAACTGCTGATGGATTGCAAATATACAAAAACATTGTTACGCTTCATTTATTACCATCAAATACAGCACTAAAATAATGCAGCTGGGCTACTTCCATTATACATGGAGAGATATCAGGACAACGAAATTTGGACATTTAGCAGTAAGGTGGAATACATTATATAATAATAATAATAATAATAACAATAATTATATATATATATATATATATATATATATATATATATATATATATATATATATATATATATATATATAAACAGTCATTAGTGAGAAGAGAGCTAAAGCACATTTTCATGCTGTATTTGCTCTGCTTACACGACAGTTTGTTTGGACACCTTGGGATCGAAAAATTTAATATATTATTTCAACAGGATATAAACAGGATATATTGTCTGAGTGCTTAAACTATTTTCAAGTCCTTTCACTTTCTAACACTTCTAATTCACCCATCATGCGCCACTGCTACATCCTGATCAAGGTCACGGTGGATCCGGAGCCTTATTTAGGGAATACTGGGAACAAACCTGGGATGGCAATATGTTTACATGAAATAAATGTTTAAATCAAACAAATTAGTCCAGGTTTTCCATCCTCACAGCTCGAACGTTGCTGTCTGTGTGGAGTTTCACATGTTCTGCCCATGTCCATGTCGGTTTCATCCGGTGCACTCTAGCAGAGAGACGAAGTCAACTGTGCCAGAAAGCTATTCAAGTCTCGTTTCAGAGACTGGCTCAGGGAGGAGCTTACAGGTCGCCAGACAAGGAACTCAAATAAACGGACAATCCCAAGATGTCGATTTGAGAGCTATCGGAGATCACCTGGAGATCACCCGGAGATCACCTATATATGCAGATTTCTGAATGATTGTGGATTTTAAAATGACCTTTGTAATATGGGGCGTTTGATATTACATTAGTAATCTGCTTATCTTAGTATTGTATATTTAAAAAAAAATTATTATAAATTGTGGTTTAATTAATATTGAAGTTTTATTGTATCAGCAAAATAATTCAGTGTTCTTCATTGACAAACATGTTGAAGAACCTGGAATAATGCTGAAAACTCAATAAACAAATAAACAATGATAATCTGATTCACGCAACATGATACTGCTGCAATGCTCTCGGGATTGAAGCATTTGATTAAATTACCACTACAGATTTTTTTAATACTTCCAAATAAGGTGGAAATTTGTGGAGAACTGAGTTATTCTGACTCAAACACTGATTCACTGAATAAGCTGGAGTGGATCTCTATCTTGACCAAATGATTCACTGACTCAAACACTGATTTGCTCAATGAGAGAGGAGCGAGTCTTGGTCTTGACCTAATGATTTAAACACTGGTTCACTGTATGAGTTTCAGTGAATCTCAGTCTTGACCAAATGATTCACTGACTTATTCTGATTCACTGAAAAAGAAAAGAGCAAATCTTTATTATGACCAAATGATTCACTAACTCAGATTCTGATTCACTGAACAAGAAAATAGCTAATCTCGTCACAACTCAAATGATTCAGTGACTCAAACTCTGATTAGCTGAAGAACAGAGATTTGAATCTCATTCTTGAATGAATGATTCACTGACTCAATGTAAATCTGTGATTTGCAGCTTCACTACTGTCAGAGCTGCTGTCATAAGTAATTAATCACCACCTTCTGACCAATCAGAATCCAGAACTCAACAGCGCTGTGGTCAAATGTTTTTTGAAATATAGGATGCTTGCATTAGAAACTGTCTTGAACGATATTTTACAAAAGATTAGCTTAATCTGGAAAGCATTAAAAGAAAATAAAACTTTAGTGAAGCTCATTTTTCACAATGAATGAACTGGACTAATTAACTGTTTAAAGCATCACTGAGGAAAAGTAAAAAGAAAAGGAAAGAAAAAAAGGTTCTATTTAGAATCACAAAAGGGTGACAGTAGTCCAAAGTAGTCTAAAGATTTGAAACGTCTCAGCCCAGTTGATCTGTGAGCCTAATGAAATTTAAGATTAGCATAATATTAATAGTACATTAAAAAAAAAAGACACTGTGAGCAGAGAGTCTCCAGCGAGTATAGGTCAAGCCTGAATCTCAAAACTGGAGTCCCAGGTCAATAATTAGTGCTCCAACCACCAGAAAATGTGTTTGTGCACCTGCATGCATAATTCTTCCTCCTGTACGTTCCACCCATGTCTCTCACTCTCTCCGGGTCTATCTCGCTCTCTCCGTGTCTCTCTCGCTCTCTCCGGGTCTCTCTCGTGTCTCTTTCTACTGTATCTCTCTCCACAGAGGTGTCCTGCAGTGTGTGAGCGGTGTCCCTGTATCTGTCCCATCCCAGCTGTTTACCCGTCATGCCTGCCGCACTCACAACACACACACACACACGCACACACACACACGATCACAGAAGGTAACTTAAAATTTCCCTCCATCTGCAGCAAGTTCGAACACACCCAGATTTCCTGCTTCCATGCATAATGCGAGTCTAATGTTTGATAGCTAGTTTACAACTTTAGCTACCTGTTAACGCAGTACATGCTGTCCTCATAGAGTGTCTGATCTCTTTTGCAGACTTGCGCTGAATTTATATCATACGGTAAAATTTGGGAGGACGGAAACCGTCCGCTTGAGTGTTCACGTTGCCATTTCGTTAACTAGATTAACAACTTCGGTCGTAAAATAAAATCAGCTCAAACTAATTCAGGCTACTTCATTTTGAAGACAGATGTTTCACATCCAGGTTTGATTAATAAATAAATCAGTGTCATCAGAAAATCCCACTCTGAGATTTTTGTACGAGCTCCTCTACATAAAACACAAACTATTTGAAAAACAGCTAAAAACACCTATCGAGTTAAATGCATGAAATATTAGACATAAGGCAAACACAAAGGAGTTGGATTTTGTAGAAATGTAGATGTAGGATAAGCTATTCTCGCCAACTCCACCCACATTTATTTATAAATAATCTTTACCATTTCTAACTTTACAACCAGGTATGGTCTTGCGAATTCTTATGAATTCAAAGCTGATGACATTGATAAAAAACGAAGAACTAGCAAGCATAAAGAAAAAACAAATTCCACGTCCTTTCCCCTTCGGTGAATTGGCTTTCCATCAGGTGAGTTTTATTCACATTGGTTCTGATTTAGTTTTCAGGTGTTTCCCATATCGCTGTAGCAATGAGTCAGATATTGTAAATGTTAAGTGTGGATACCTCACATGCAATCCGATTCTGTGAACAATTTGTGCAGATTCAAACTGATTTTGTTTGATTTTATGTAACATTTGCCCTGCCTCTAAACATAACCTTAACCTTTGTAACACTGTATAAGAATTGAGTGTGAATGGTTATGAATATCTCTTATGTTTCTGGAGGCAGGTGAATCATGACAGAGCCTTCACACAGGTCAGTAACACACAGGTCAGTAACACACAGGTTAGAACACTCACTCATTACCCGCCAATCAATATCAGGATTTTAATACCAGGATAATACCCTAAACTCATATTAGAATGTATGATAATTATAGAATATTGTATTTATGCTATTAACAAGAAAAAGCATCTTTCCTTCTTATTGACATGCGTACAAAGGGTACTTGGCCCGCTGTTATCAGGCTCCTGAGTGTTAAACTTAATGTCAGAGTTTGGTAAAGCTGAGATTAGCGGCTTAAATGTCAGTCATGCTTGAACAGAAGGTTTCGCCCACCGCAAACAACACAAACTGAAACATGATGTTCCTTGCGTCTAAATGTCAGAGTTTTTCCTTAAAAGGAACATCTGATGTGAATAAACAGTGGACTGAGAGCCAAGATTATTTTGGTGTAAAGGTCTCCGTTGTCCTTTTTAAACCTCGACACACTTTTTTTTTCAGTTTTTTTACTCCCTGCTTGAGTCATCACCATCATGGACATGACCTTTCACATTCGACTTCTCTGTCCTGCAGATGTCACACACACACACACCTTTACGCTCTCCTCATGCAAGCTGATTTATGAGTTATCTATCTTTTACATGCTGATTTCATTAATTAACATTTTACTTCCTCTCTCACTCCAAAAATAAAGTCATTAGCTGCACAAGGTGACCCTTCTCAATATCACAGACTGGATTTAAGCCATCTGTTTCTCTCAAAGTCTCTCACAGGCTTCAGTCGCACACTTCTCTCTTATTTAACAGGTAATACTGTACATACACTTATCTACACACACTCCTACACAAACAGGGTATATTGTTGCTAATATTTTATGACTTACCCATTAGCACACCCTCACATTGCTTAAAATTGGCTGGGTAAAGGATAAATGTAGTTATATTTTCATATATTGTAATACTGATCCTGTTTATTTCCTGCGCTTCTTGTTCCAGGCCCCACTTGGATTACTGGTTTATCCGGGTTGGATTGTTGACGATTTGACACAAGCCCAGATTTTTTTTTTGCTGTCTAAAGCTCATGCCTGTAAACTCAAACTTGTTTAGGAGGCAGATTATTTAGCAGAAACAAGATAAAGTTACATCACAAAAGCACTTTCGTGAACAAAAACCTGCCTACTATCACAGACAATATCAGCCGACCAATCAGACCTTGTTCACTCACTAAGTGCTTCACGCAAAATATCTTTAATAACTTTTAACGATGAGCTTTTTTAAATTTTTTAATTTTTAAATCCAGTGACTATCAAGTGTCTGGCTATAAAAAGCTGGTACCATTCAAAGTTTTGCATTCTCACACACAAGTTTTCTGTAATCACACTGCAACCTTTAACAATCTGAAGCTAATGGCCAGAAAAGTGTACAAAAGTGTATCAGATGCTCCGTATTGGCTGGGAAGAGCATATGAGATCTATTCTGTTGTAGATTACTGCCTTCTGGTCTGGATTACTTGTTAATGTTTGGACTGGCTTCTTGGATGTCATTTCATAGACACTGCCCAACGCCCCTTCACTCCACCCCCTCTTCAGTGTGAAATCGGCAAGCACTCAGCGCAGCCTGATAATTCTCCTGTAAGGAACAAATATCACCCTGTGCTTCGAAAAAACTTAACAAAAAGAAATCCATTAAAGCCAGAATAAACACTAGCAATGCTTTTTCAAGATGGAGTCATTTATTACCAGTGAAGGAGATGAATCTGGAAAAAGAATTAGTGATGTTGTTCCACTTGGTATGACGGCTCTGTAAACACGATCTGTATAAAGATTTGAACTGTTTGAATGGCTGAATTTGCAAAACGATTCAAGTAGGTGTACTTTAAACAAGGGCAGCGAAAGCACTCGACCATTCTCATAAATCAGTATGAGCTGAATTTTGTTTTTACAATTTTATAACTTGGCGTTCAAGCAGCTGACTGTTTGAGTGCATTTGAAAGTGATGTCATGACAGTCCTTGCTAATGCTAACTCTATGGGGTCCTGGGGGAGGGGTCAAGGAGTAAAAAAAAAAAAAGATAATAATCAGTCAAAACTTTATCAACTCCACTTCCTTAAGTGCTGAGACCTAATCATTACAAATTGACAACCCCAATTCCAAAAAAGTTGGGACAGTATAGAAATGCTAATAAAAAAAGAGAAGCGATTTGTAAATGTACTTTGACTTGTATTTAATTTACGTATAAAGACAAGGTATTTGATGTTTTACCTAATCACCTAATTTTTTTAATAAAACATTTATTTTGATATTAATGCATGCAACACGTTCCAAAAAAGTTGGGACGGGGCAATTTAGGACTAATAGCGATGTGAGAAGTTGAAATAAGAAGGTGATGTGAAACAAGAGAGGCAATCGTCTAATCATAGTATATAGGGAGCCTTCAAAAAAGGCATAGTCCTTCAAGAGCAAGGATGGGTCGAGTCTCTCCATCTGCCAACAGATGCATCAGCGAGTAATCCAACACTTTGAGGACAACAGTCCCAAAATACAAATCAATAGGATTTTGGGCATTTCACCTTCTACAGTGCACAATAATAATTTAAAGATTCAAGGAATCTGGTCAAATCTCGGTGCGTAAAGGGCGAGGCCGAAAATCACTTCTGAATGCACATAATCTCCGCACCCTCAGACGTCACTGTCTTAAAAACTGTCACGAGTCTATAATGGAGATCCTGACATGGGCTTGGGAATACTTTGGTAAACCTTTGTCTGTCGACACCATTCACCGCTCACCATTCACCATTCATGCAAGTTAAGGCTTTACTATGCAAAGCAGAAACCGTACATCAGCACTGTCCAGAAGTTCTGCCCACTTCTCTGGGCTCGGTCTCATCTGAGATGGACAGTAGCACAGTGGAATCATGTTTTGTGGTCCAATGAATAACCATTTCAAATAGTTTTTGGACAAAACAGCTGTCGTGTTCTCTGAGACAAAGAGGTAAAGGACCATCCAAACTGTTATTAGCGTCAGGTCCAAAATCCAGCATCTGTTATGGTATGGGGGTGTGTCAGTTCCCACAGCATGGGTAACTTGCACATCGTGAAGACACCATTAATGCAGAAAGATATGTACACATTTTGGAGCAAAATATGCTGCCATCCAGAGTAGGACAACGCCAAACCACATTCTGCCCGGATTACAAGCGCATGGTTGCGTAAGCAGAGAGTGCAGGTGCTAGCATGGCGTGCTGCAGTCCTGACCTGTCTCCCATTGTGTGGCGTATTATGAAGAGCAAAATAAGGCAATGAAGGCCCTGTACAGTTTCCCAGCTGAAGAAACGCGTAATAGATGAATGGGGGAAAATTCCGCTCAGTAAACTTAACCAACTAGTGTCTTCACTCCGTGTCCAAATGCTTAATAAGTGTTATTAAAAGAAAAGGTGATGTTACACAGTATTAAACAGTCGACTGTCCCAACTTTTTTGGAGTGTGTGGCAATCATCAGATTTTAAATGAGTGTGTATTTTCAAAAATAAATTATAATTTAAAAATGATAAAACTCCAAAAGTTGTCAAATAAAACCATAAAATGCGCTAACTTTGTAAGAATTTGCATAGGCCAACTCTCCGCTAATGATCACAACAACTCTATTCATTTGAAATCCAACAAAACCAGCCTCGCTTTTTCATAATTCCAGTGACTTAGGTTGGCATTTAAAGGTATTAAAACACAACAAGCTCCACACCGCACGTTAATCTTTATGGTAATGTTTTTTATATAGCTTCGTAATAAATTTGTCCCTGAAGTCATATAGAAGCGGTGGAGATGTTCTCTCGGCTTTATCTTTAGTTACAGACGTGCCTTAGGGAAACCAATGAAACTCAGCCCTGGGGGGAACAACGAGGTTGACCTTTCATCTTTTCGTTAACTGTCACATGGCATAACTTTGTTTTGATCATTAATATGACTCAGAAAGTTTCAAGGAAAAACAAAGCTCTAACAAATGCTACACCTTAAGGTTTAAAGGCAGAAGAACAACCAAAAACCATCAAAGCACTTTGTTCATTCCATCAGGTTCTCTGCACATTTATATCTCCTCCTAATTAACTTGTAATTAGAGATAGCTTCATAAAACACTAATAGAAAATGCTTATCTAAATCCACACTGTGGTGAATGAATACTGTGAGTGCAGTTTGGAGGCATTAAGGCAAGTTTTATTGTGCTATTTTTTAAAATTTGGACAGTTTATTAGCTAGTTATCTAAATATATTGGTATACAAAACAAACGTGGTGATTTAGTATTTACATCAACGTGTAGTTGCAAGGTTTTGATAGTAGTCTTTTTACTAATATAGCATTCTTTTGCAAGTTAGGTGTGAAACTTGACATATTTACTATTTCATGTGATTAATTTATTCACAGCTTTTACCCTGTATCTCAATCTCACACAATAGCCATCAATGTGAGAGCATAAGGGCTAAATAACACTTGCTAGCAATCCTGGTTACTGGTTTACACATTGTCTATGTACCTGGTTGACTGACAGGAAATAAAGCTCTTGATTAGAAAACAAACTCATCATCATGATTGTTATAATCTTCATCTTCATTATTCTTGTCCATTCCTCTAACACTCAGTCAGGCATTCAGAGCTGTCAGCTTTTTTCCCTCTCCGTCTCTGTTTTTCATCTTCTCCTTTCCCAGTCATCACTTTCCCCTCATCTCATCTGTCCATCTATCTGTCTCTTCTGCTCTCCCTTCTTTCAGTCTCGAATGCTAACTCTCAGTCACTCGCTAATCCCTTGAGAGCTGAGCAGGATTGGTTTGGAGGTGATGAGTGGAGTCAAGTCGTCCACGCCGCATACTAAACACACACTTCAAACACTCCGGGGTCTCAGATCAGCGAAGCCAAAATCGCCCATGTCACATTTCTCCATCTATTACCCATTTCCAGAAGGAACTGGCCTTAGAACACATCATTAGTGTTATGATAAGTTTAATAATACACCAATAATGTGTTAATTAAAAAGGAACTGGGGATCCGTGTGGATGGTTTTGGTTCGGTTAGCCTGCCTTCGGAGCAACTTGGGGTTCAGTGTCTTGCAAAAGGACATTTCAGCATTTTAAACAGCTGTTGATGATAAGGAATCACGCTTTTAGTGGTTCCTTAGAAGGACAACCAATAACCCCTAAGAGTGTAGCTTGTAAGAAGGTCTAATGCAGGCAAATGAACCCTTAGACAACCCAAATAATATCCAATACTTTCAAATTGAGCTACGTTTTTAATGGTTGCCTTTTATAGGTTTCTAACTGGAACCCTTTCTAATAGGAAACACTTCCTTATAAGATGCTAGAACATCTAAGGGTTCTTTCATAGGGACAGCCAAACAACCATTAAGACTGTAGTTTGTTAGAAGGCCTTCAAAAAAAATAAATGTCTAAAAAAACAAACAAACAAAAAAAACAACCTTTAGTTGACCGATGAAACCTTAGAGGACCCTTTTTTCTATTAGTCCAAAAATTATTGGTAATTTTTTTCTTCATAAGAAGAAATTCTTCATTTTCATTTTTATTTTCTTTTGTTTTTTAAAAAAGTTTTCTTTTGCTTTTTTTTGCGATTTTGGATTATACCCTTTGGACACTGTGAATTTGTGCACCTTTTATCAGAGGATTATTTTCTACATGCCGTTAGACAGAGCACTCAGAAAGCGGAGAAGGACAGGTTTAAGCACCTTACTGACAAGAGAGACAGGAGAAAGGCGCGGCAATTTCAGCCACAGCGTGCGAGTCAATTTGTCTGCGGCAATCACAACCCGGACTGACACTCACAGGTTGGCTTGCACAGCCAATCAAAAAGGTGCAAATAAATTCACCCGAAATGGATGCTACACCATTGTCTCCCGAAGATGAAAGGATGCCAGAGATTTTCTACATGCTTCATTGACCATGTTTCACGGACTTTGCTGGGCATTGGAGGGAACGAGTGAACGATGGCGTTGTCTGTCTGCTGCTGCTGTCGTGGCTCATTTGCCTATTTGGATTAAATCTCTTTGGTCATTGTGGATGTTCAGGTCATTGTGGATGTTCAGATCATTGTGGATGTTCAGGTCATTGTGGATGTTCAGATCATTGTGGATGTTCAGATCATTGTGGATGTTCAGGTCATTGTGGATGTTCAGGTCATTGTGGATGTTCAGGTCATTGTGGTGGTCAGGCTAACAAGTTCTCCAACATAGTCGTGTAGACAGGGTAGAAAGAGGTGCTGTGTATGGCGGAGTGTTTTTTTCGTGCTTGCCGTTTTTTTTTTTACAGCTCTTTTACTGTGCATGGCAGGTCAGCTATAGCTGTTTCATTGTTCCTCAGAATGTTTTTTTCTACAATGGCTTTTTGCTACTCATCAGCAGAGCAGGAATTTATAAATCTTGTGTCGCTATGTTCATCATGGCACACGTCATACTGTTAGTTTTCCTCACACCTCTGCAGATGATCTTATATCCTCTTTTTGGTCTCCTTTTTGCTAGATCAAGTGCTGGAAATGGAGTTCAGTAACTTCAGTAACATCAGATCACTGTAGTATTTACCAACACATTCACCATCTATTCCCATGTCAGATCCATCATGGATTTTGGACTGTCTTGTCAAATTTGCGCTAATAAATGCTAGATCTCTGTCCAACAAAACTTTTATTTTAAATGACCTTTTTACTACTCGTGCTCTGGATTTTTTTCTTTGTGACGAAGACCTGCCTCAGCCCTGTGATTTTACAGCTCTAAAGGAACTTACTCCCCCAGACTGCCTGGTTTTAACTGTCCAAAAACTGTAGGTCGTAGAGGTGGAATAGCAACAATTTTCAAGAACTGATTTAAGTGTAAACTCATGCCTGTTGAAAACTTTCTAAGCTTTGAGGTGCAGCTCTTCAAGGTTGATCTCACTACTTCCTTGCTTTGTGCCCTGGTTTACAGACCACCTAATTTCAATAAGGATACCAGCTGAGACTTTTTCACCTCCCTGATGCCACACTATGATAGACTTCTGATTCTGGGTGACTTTAATATCCATGTCTTCTGCCAGTCTAAACCCTTAGTCAAAGAGTTTCTATGTCTTATGGACTCACTTAACCTTGGACTTTCAGTGTCTAGTCTTGAAATTTGTGACACTGCTATTCTTGATCATTGTGCAGTGGTTTTTGACTCTGTGCTGGCTTGTACTCTCCCCAAATCTTATCATTCACCACATTTTTCCACCACCACGTTTTAATTCCTCTACTGCCAGGTCATTCAATGATGTGTATTTATCTACCCAAACCCCCAATGTTGTGAAAGCCCTCTCCTCTTGTGTCTGTCCTGATGAATTGGTTTTCTTTTTAACAGTACCTGTACTGCTACCTTGGCCTCAATTGCCCCCTTGAAGTTACAGAGTTCCATGGTGATGTATTATGTTCAGCACTGGTTAACTAGGTCCACTCGCACTCTCAGGCAGGAGTGTAGGCGCACTCAGCGCAGATGGAAGAACGACAAACTTCACATATCATACAAAATCTTCAGGGAGTGTCTTAAGTGGTATCAGAGCTCTATTAAGGAGGCACAGTTGAAATACATGTCTGATTTAATTGCATAAAATGCACAAAGGCCAAAGGTCCTTCTTTAGTACAATTAATGCCTTTTTAAATCCCTCTCCGAGTGTTCCTTTCAAGATTTCTACTGACCTGTATCAGTTTTTAACACATTTGACTCATAAAATTGAGGACATTTGGTCTAACGTACCATCTCATTGTTCTTCTGCTCTAGAAACATCTCCCTGTCAGAGCTCTCTTTCTCTTTTTCAACCAGTGTCTCATTCAAAGCTCTTTGATATTGTTTCTATTATGAAGTCCTCCTTCTGATGTTCTGCCTTCATCCACTCTCTTCTAATGTGCACGACTGTGTCAACAACCTTGGTGTCATTTTTGACTCCACTGTGTTTCGATAAGCAGATTTAGTGCTGTGGAAAAAGCCGTTTCTTTCAGTTAAGATCTATTGCTAGAATCAAGATGATACACCCTAAGAAGGACCTCGAAACTGTTATTCATGCATTTATAACATCTAGGTTGGTCTATTGTAATTCACTGTATCTTGTACAGCACTTTGGTTTCAATATTTGTTGTTTTTAAACGTGCTTTATAAATAGATAAACTAAATGATAAAATTTAGAACCTGCAAGTAGTTTAATGTTAATGTTTATCTACCTGGTACCAAGTTCTTCAAGCGTTCTTTAAGGATATATTGTATAAATAAAGATGATTCTACATGAAATCTTTGATCTTTGATAAGAAAACACTCTTTTCTACTTTGGATCTTTAAAGGTTCAACAGAACAGAAATGATACATTTCCATTCTGTTCCTGTCAGATAGCTTTATTTCCTCCTGAAGGACTGAATGATATAAATGTTCTCTTCAGCTCACCATGGATGAACTCATAAAGAAGAATAATGAAAAAGCGTGACAAAACCAAGGTCAAGCTGTTCTGATTGTCATTATGCCAAGATGGAAGTGTGTAGTTTGTGTTCCTATGAATGAGAGAAGAGCGAGAGTGAAGAAAGGAGCATGGTTACTTGGATAGATTAATCATTTATCACACCCATGGAAAGGTGGGATAATTGGGTTGATCTAGTTTGCTCTCAGAGTCTGAGGAGAACATCCTTTATGCACCACATGGATGAGTCGTGCGGATCAGAAATAGATCAAATCATGGCTACAAATGATGATTGGTTTATCCTGATGTGGTTCCTTGAGGAGTTAATATTCCAAACTTATGCAAAATTAATAGGGATTTGGTAACACTTCATTTGAGGGGAACCTACATTAGGCATTCATAACACATTCATAAGTGGTGCATAAATATTTTAGAGCGATGATGGAGAATTTATGTAAGGCTTATCTTGAAAAATTGTTATCGCTTTGTATTTTTTATGACAGAGAAGACAGAAGAATCACAATGATCATTATGGAGCCACTGTAATTTATCGTGAAGGTTGTTTTTTTTCTCAACTCCCAGTGAACATTTCTCATGTAATCCTATACATCCTAAATCATACAGAAAGCAATGCTTTTAAAAAGCTGTTTCGTCTGCAACAGAGCTTCCAAAATAATATAAAAGTTCAATGTGCTTTTTTTTTTTTTTACCTCTTGAACAATCAGGATGCAAGTTGGAGGTCAGGCAAGATGGAATAGAACAAAAACGGAGCTTTGTAATTGAGTGAATATGTACAGATATGTGAAAAATTGTAAATATTCCACCATCACTGTAACTAAAAATAACAGCACATGTATGTTTGGGACGTTCACCGGTATGCGATGTTATGTTTCACTTTAACAGTGGCTCAAATTCTCTGGATTTTCTGACTCCAGAGTTAAAGTGAAGACAAACAACATCCTCATCAACAGATTTACATCAATCATTATTTCATGTGCATTAATGATAACAATGAATATAATCTAGCTAGAAAGCTAGGCTAGATATTTAGCTGATACTAGTTAGTGCTGGTAAGCACGTTGCTATTGTTAAAGAATGTGTTATGTGAGTCAGTTTTTTTCCCCCTCAAATCAGCACAAAATGTGCATTGACCTTCAGTTTTTCTGTTAAAAAAAGCAACACCCTAAGATTTTGCAATGACTATGAAACACCCGTATAGTATAAACACCTGCATAGTATTTTATGTTTTCTTATATTAACTTCTATAGTGGTATCACCTCCCAACACACATGTCCCATGAGGCAACTGCACGTTCTCTATATTTTAATGAAGTTTTGATCATCACAGTTGTATATATATATATATATATAAGTATTTGTATATTCCCAAAGAAATCTGAAAGAAACATTTTAAGTTTAACTTTATGATGATACAGTCCATAGCCCCAGGTGTTGATTTTTTTTTTTAAATGCACATCCTGCAATATAGTGGGGAAAAAAACTAGGTGTTGAATCACACTCGGAAAGTCTCTGGAGCAGCTGTCCAGGGACTGGGAACTTGTAAAGGCTTTGTTTTGTCTGTTCATTACAGTAATTTGGTGATGTGTTGGTCCTCCATATGGCTAGTGTGCACCACAGGCCTTTTGTTTCCTTTTACACACCTACACAGAACACAGAATCTAGTTACATGTATTGCAGCTCTCGAACATTCATCAGGAACCATAAAATGCATCAGGGACATCACAACTGAAACAAATAGTGGTTTCATTTTCAAATATCTTTTCACAATCATTTAAAGCCCATTTTTCTCCTTCAGGTTTTTACACGATTCAACAGCTGACGTGGGGAAGAATTGCAATAATCAATGGTATCTTTGCAGCAGAAGGTTTTTTCTTTGTGCCAGGAAGATGGACAGAAAAAGCAGAAAAGCAGGATGGAGAGAGAAAGCGAGAGAGAGAGAGGGCCCATCATTCATTTTTACCAGCTGACAATTCTCAGCACCTGGAGGGTTCTAGGAATTGGATATGGGCGGAATACAAATGAATGCATTAGAGCTAAGGTAAATAATGATAACTACAAACATTTGTGATTTGTCTGTGTGAAAATGCACAGTCTTACATATGCAAAATAACATGTCAGTTAACCTAGACATGTAAAATAGAGGGTGGAGTCAATACAAATTGATGTTCAGGAACAGAGACAGAATTAATGCAATGCATCAGTCAGTTATATAGTTTACAAAGTCTCAAAAATAGGAAATTCACCCAAGTAAATGATATTAATCAGAAAGTTTTAGTAGAAGATACAGAGCCCTCCACTAATATTGGCACCCTTGGTAAATATGAGCAAAGAAGGCTGTGAAAATTGTCTTTATTGTTTAACAAGTTGATCTTTTGTAAAAAAAAAATCACAAAAATACTCTGCTCACATGGATATCAAACTATTGAAACACAACACAAGGTTATCAAAAAATATCTTTGTTAAATATATGTGTGCCACAGTTATTGGCACCCCTATGAATTCATATAAGAAAAATATATTTGAAGTATATTCCCATTGATATTTAATTTTTTTTGCACACCTGGGTGACTAGGAACAGGAAATTGTTCAACAATGACTTCCTGTTTCACAGGGGTATAAATATGAGGTAAGACAGGCCAAATTCCCTTAGTCATTCACAACAATGGGTAAGACCAAGGAATATAGCTGTGATGTGCGGCAAAAGGTTGTTGAGCTTCACACAATGGTTAGTGTCTATAAGAAAATAGCACAAGCATTGAAAACGCCCATTTCCACCATCAGGGCAATAATTAAGAAGTTCCAGTCAACTGGAAATGTTATCAGTAATGTCTCAACATACTGTGAAAAGGATGGTTCTAGTGGATAAAAAATCTCCAAGGATCACAGCTGGAGAACTGCAGAAGTTAGTTGTGTCTTGGGGTCAGAAAGTCTCCACAACTACAATCTGAAGTCACCGACATCACCACAAGTTGTTTGGAAGGGTTTCAAGAAAAAACACTACTGGAACCTGAAACTAAAATAGAGCTTTTGGGCAATAAAGTTTTGGTAAAACAGTACCTCATGTCCACGGTTAAATATGGAGGTGGATCTTTAATGTTTTGGGGCTGTTTTTCTGCCAGAGGACCTGAACATTTTGTTAGGATACATGGCATCATGGACTCTATCAAATATCAACAGATATTAAATGAAAACCTGACTGCCTCTGCCAGAAAGATTCAAATGGGCCGTGGTTGGATCTTCCAGCAGGACAATGATCCAAAACATCATCAAAATCAACACAAAAATGGTTTACTGATCACAAAATCAAGGTCCTGCCATGACCATCCCAGTCCCCTGACCTGAACCCCATAGAAAACCTGTGGGGTGAACTGAAGAGGAGAGTCCACCAGCGTGGACCTCGAAATGTGAAGGATCTGGAGAGATTCTGTATGGAGGAACGGTCTCAGATCCCTCACCATGTATTCTCCAACCTCACCAGGCATTATAGGAGAAGACTCAGAGCTGTTATCTTGGCAAAGGGAGACAGCACAAATTATTGACTAAAAGGATGCCAATAATTGTTGCACACCTGTATTTAACAAAGATATATATTTGATAAACCTGTGTTGTGTTTGCAATAGTTTGATATCCATGAGAGAAGAGTATTTTTGTGGATTTTTTTTTAAACAAAAGATCAAAAAGTTAAACAATAAGGACAATTTTTCACAGCTTTCTTTGCTCATATTTACCAAGGGTGCCAATATTAGTGGAGGGCTCTGTATTTCCTTGTCTTTTCAAAGAACATGACAGAACATATAAAATGCTATAAAAAGATACAAATACAGATACGAATAAGGCTGAAAAACTTTTTTTTTCTTATCGCTAAGTTTAATTAATGGAATAATGCTGCTAAAAGTATAATGTTGCCATTTATTGCAGTGGTATTTGTTGTGAATTTAAGTGTTATGTTTAGTTTGACCAGTGGAGGGCGCTCTACAGTTATGTGTTCGGAGTCTGTGGAATAAAAGACAACGTTAATCCCCCTCCGTGTCTCATATGTGAGCTGCATCCAAGATATTACAGTATTGGTGACGAATATTAAAATGGTTCACACCGATGTGTAATTCCTGCTGTGAGGGCCTAGCACCACATTAAGTTTCCATGTAAGAAATGAGGGATAAAAAAACATGTGCAGGACTATGACAGTGCGAGCCGACAAGCAGAAATGGCTGCACTAGTAGGAACGGTGAGTCCGTTTGGTAGTGATAGTGAAATGATGGATTCTTTTATCCAAGCAAATGGTATTGAGGACGCAGATAAAATGAAAGCTGTGTATGTGGAGTTGATAAATGTACTCACAGCTCATTACAACCCTAAGCCAAGCGAGATTGTACAAAGATATAAGTTTAACTCATGGACACAAAAAAATGGAGAGACTGTAGCTGACTGTAGCTGGGTTAAAAAACAGTCAGCACAGCACTATGAGTACGGTTCCACACTGCCACAAATGCTGCGAGACAGACCCGTGTGTTGAGTGAACGACGACCGAATGCAAAGACGGCTGCTGGCTGAAGTGGAATTGACGTTTGACAAAGTACTTCGTATATGTCAAGCTATGGAATCTGCAAACAAAAATGTAAAAGATCTGAAAGGACTGCTGACAGAAGAGACCGGACAGGCCATGATATCAGTAAAAGGTCAAATAGCAGTACACAAAGTGTACTCATCTGAGCAGAAGGTGTGGCAAAAAGAGCAAATGTATTACAGATGTAAAGGGCAACATTCTCCAGAGGAATGCAGGTTTGCTAATGAACTTTGCCGTAACTGTGGAAGGCACGGACACATAAAGAGGTCATGCGAGACTAAGCCAGTAGCTGCTGTGGTTCAAAAAGCGTCACACAAGGGGCAGAGAGGAAAGAAAACGGAAAAGATAGTAGGACATTTCTCGTGAGACAGGAAGGGGTGAGTGACAAAGACGACACAAGTGACATTAACATGATATACAGTGTATCTCAAAACTTTACATTTACATTACATTTATTCATTCAGCAGACGCTTTTATCCAAAGCGATTTACAAATGAGAAAATAAAAGCAAAGCGATATATCAAGCAGAGAACAATACAAGTAGTACTACCATACAAGATCCGTTAATTGAGTTCTAGAAGAAGCAAACTGCGCAGAGTAGAGGTGTAAGTGCCACAGTAAGTTTTTTTTTTAAGTTAGTTAGGTGTTCACAGAAGAGGTGGGTCTTTAGCTGTTTTTTGAAGATGGTGAGAGATTCTGTGGTCCCGATTGAGGTTGGAAGTTCATTCCACCCCTGAGGGACAGTTAGTTTGAATATTCTTGAAAGGGATCTTGAGCCACGCTGAGTAGGTACTACTAAACGTCGGTCGTTGATTGATCGCAGATCGCGTGAGGGAATGTAAGCCTTCAGGAGAGTGTTGAGGTAGGAGGGTGCTGTTCCAGACAAGATCTTGTAGGTGAGTGTCAAGGCCTTGAATTTGATACGGGCGGCTATAGGAAGCCAGTGGAGGGAGATGAAGAGGGGTGTGACATGGGTTCTCTTGGGCTGGTTGAAGACGAGGCGTGCTGCTGCATTCTGAATCATCTGAAGGGGTTAGATGGAGCTGGCTGGGAGGCCCGAGAGTAGTGAGTTGCAGTGGTCCAGTTTTGAGATAACAAGAGCTTGGACTAGTAGTTGTGTAGCCTGTTCGTTGAGGTAGGGTCTGACTTGCCTAGGGTTGCTCTCCATTTTTTGTGTCCATGAGTTAAACTTGAGTATTGAATTTGACACAGGCTGTAGAGTGACGATCATCAGCAAAGATCAATATTCAAAGATGTGGAAAAAACAGACATGCCAGAATTGAGCCATTGCCATCTGAAGATGAAAATTTATACAGGTGAGAAAATGGAGGTGCTTGGAATGGCTACAGTGGCAGTGCAGAGCCAGAATATAGAGAAGAGACTGGCAATTATTGTTGTGGAGGTGTGGGGCCTAATTTGTTTCGACGAAGTTGACTACAGGTATTATGTTTGTTGCTTCAGCTGGTAAATAAAGTAGCAAATGTACCAGCACATAAGTTGGCTGATGTATTGAAGATACACTCTGAGGTGTTCAACGAAGTGTTGGGTCAACTTTAAGCCACAACTGTTAAAATTCATCTCAACCCTGAGAATTGAGCTCTAGTGTGGAGCAGTATCCAATTCTCAAGGTGGAAGATTTATTTGCTCCGTTGGCAGGAGGAAAAAAATTCTGGACATGAGCCATGTGTATCAGCAGATAATACTGGACGAAAATTCTAAGTATGTTACAATTAACACACACAAGGGATTGTGTACTTACAAAAGGCTACCATTTGGAGTTGCTTCAAGTCCAGACATCTTCCAGCGCACAATGGAAGGGATTCTGCAAAACATCACACATCTCAGTTTATCTGGATGACATTTTAATCTCAGGGGCTAATGAACATCTGCGGAACTTGGACGAGGTACTGAGTAGGCTAGAAAAGAGTGGACTGAGAATGAAAAGGAGCAAGTGTGAGTTCATGGGAGAGGAAGTGGTATTTTTAGGTCACAAAATTAATGTCACAGGATTACAGCCGGTAGCAGAAAAGTACAAGCTGTAAAAGAAGCTCCTGCACCATGAATTGTGAGTGAACTGAAGGCTTATTTAGGCTTTGTTAACTATTACCACAAATTTATGCCCAACTTATCAACCTTGTTTCCACCCTTGCACGCACTTCGGAGAAAAAAAAAAACTTCTTCAGTTGTCTGTCATCTTAGTGCACTATGATTCCACTAATCCACTCATCCTGGCTTGTGATGTTTCCCCTTAAGCGGTTGGTATGGTGCTGTTGCATCGAATGGTAGATGGAAATCTGTGCAGCTCTCCTAAGACAGCTACACCAAACCCATCCAGGAATTATCAGGATGAAAGGCCTGGCAGGGAGCTATATGTGGTTGCCACACTTGGATGCAGAGATGGAAGCATTGGTCAAATCATGTGCAGTCTGTCAGGCGAACAGAAACTCTCCAAGTCTACATTCACAGTTACCAATCAGTGCTTAAGACAAACTTTTAGCCAACACAGGATACCAGAATTCGTGGTGTCAGACAATGGCAGTTGTTTTACCAGTTCTGAATTCCAAGAGTTTATGGAAGGAAATGACATCACTCACATAACCACAGCACCCTACCATGCATTGATGAAAAATAATGCTCCAGATTCCATTAGAACAAAGCTAGTCAGAGCTCTGTTCAGTTACCGGATTACATCACAGTTGACCACTGACAACTGGGTGCTGAACGGCTGTGTGGAAGGAAACTACAGTCTACACTGGATCTCATTTATCCTGATTTTAAAAGTCAAGTGCGTAACAAGCAATTGAGACAAAAATGGTATCATGATCATCTTGTGGTGGGTGACCCAGTGTATACTAAGAACTTCAGCTCTGGACCAACTTGGATTCCAGGAACAGTTTAGAAAAAGACTGGTCCTTTATAATGCACATGTAGCATTGGGAAGTGGGCAAGTAGTGCACCGACATATTGATCAGGTGAGAGACATGCACAATGCAACATCCGTAGCACCAGCACCAGAGTTGTTAGACACTTCACTGCCAGATGTTGACAATCTAGTGCCATCTACAAAAGACTGAGGTTCCTCATTCTCTGAGGAAAGTCATGTAAAACAAAAACTGGGAGGTACTTCTCCCAGAAAGTTCCTTGTCATAAACTTTCCTTGGGATGGAAAAACCTGAGCTGAGAAGGTCTACACATACTAAAAAGACTCCAAGCTATCTGAAGGATTATAATTAGTGTAGTGGTGAGTTCCCCAGCCACAGAGCAAGAATGTGCCCGGGAACTCATTGGGATGGAGGAAGTCTACCCAAAGTCCCTAGCTCAGCTCTGTGAGATATTCATGTAAAAAAAAAAAAAAAGAAAACATTTGAAGACATTCATGTGTAGTGATATGTGTTTGAGAAAACTGTGATATTCTGGTACAAGTAATAATACTACTGGTATGGATAAGTCTAATTTAATTTTGGACTAGTTGTATCAGGAGGAAGGGGACAAAGTGAATGTACGTGCTATGTTTCGTTTGATCAGTGGAGGGCGCTCTACAGTTAGACATGTAACATTACCTCAGAGTCTGTAATCCAAAAGGAGAGTTCTCAGTTGTTGATACCAGCTGCTTTCTTCATGTGTCCGGAGTCTGTGGAATAAAAGACAACATTAATTCCCCTCTGTGTCTCATGTGTGAGCTGCATCCAAGATATTACAGTATTCTTTCTAATTACTCATTAGCTAATCACATTTAGATTTTAAACATTTAGATAGCACACCATTTTTTTTTTTGGGTGTGTGGTGCTGCATGATGTATTTACAGTGTTCATTTATTCATCTTTAGTAACTGCCTCGTCAGAGTCATGCAGGTCTAAATCAGACTACTAGTTTGATTATATTTTAAAATAAAACAGGCAGGTACAATAATGGGATACATAAAAAACAGTCCTCTAGTGAAAACTAAAATCTCTAGCTGAGATCAGTTAGGAACTGAAATGATACAGCTGAGGTGGAGGAACTGTCAGAGCCTGAATTCATACACCATGTTGACATATTTGGATCAGTTAACAGACATAGGCATTGCATACACCACTAATATACAGCATTGTGCGCAATACTTGCAAGGCGCTATATTATATGAAAATACATACGGCACACTGCTCAAAATGATAGATATACCAGTTCTGTGTAGGAGCAGAATTGGTCATTGCCTGAGTTTTAATGGCCACAATGACAGACCCCCAAAAATATAAATAAATAAATAAATAAATAAATAAATAAATAAATGTCTTTCACCAGGCAGAGTGTATCAGCACGAGGTCTTGTGCAGGCCATGCTGCATGATAATTCAGCGAGAAACCCTGATGACAGCTTTTATTGAACTGTATGATTCAGGGCCAGTGAGCGCATTGTGCAGCTGGCAAAGTCGAAGCCTCTATTTTCTGAAGTCCTGCCTTTTTTTTAATCTGAATTTTGCAGAGCTCTGAGGCAAACTTAAACCCCCCCTGCACTCAAAAATATGATTTTTAAACATAATAGGGAACAAAAATCATAAAAACTGGTATGAAATCCGTGTGCATCACAGTGTCCATAGCAACGAACATGTCCTTATATATATCCTTATGTCTGTTTTGGTCCACCCCCCCAACACTCTGTATTAGTTTTTGTTCCTTGATTGCGTTCACCTGTTCTGTGTTAGCATATTTTTAGCTTGTCTGATTTCACCCTTGTGTTTCTTGTTATCATCGCAATATCACAGGGAGCTTTCAGAAAAAAAAAAACCCTCATGACAAAAAATCACAATCACATACAAGATTAGAGAATAACTTGGTATGTGGGACATTTTAAATGCAGAACCAGCTAGCAATCTCATGTTACTGATGACATAACCCGTTTCATTTCTGTTCATGAAATTATTGAGGAAATGGTGACGCAAATGAATACTCGTGTCAACCTGTGACAAAGGCAAGCTTGTTTGTTAGCAGTTACCTAGCCGGCTAGCTATGTGCTAATATCAGCTGAACACATTCCCAATGCTTAGGCAGGATTTCATTCCTCAAATGTGACCTTTTTTCTTTTTGTAATACTTTATTATGTTACAAGTAATAGCATGGTAGTGTTAGCATGGCAGGAGGACATGGAAGGCACTTCTAATTTGCATACATATGCAGATTTATCAACCTTTTTATTCTTTATGAGGGTAAAAGTGTAGAGATCTAAGGCTACAGTTTAATCATTCATGTCTTTTTAACAGTTAAAAAAAATCTGCTTAGGGGTACTCGTAAATCTGTCACACTAGACAAACCCCAGGACTTGAAAAAAAATGGAGGTAAATATTGTTGAAATGAAACATCCTGGCTTTCAGAGTCGTGGAGATGATATGATATAAAATTATGTAAAATAAGTAACAATATGCAGCTTTGGGAAACAACAAAAAAGACAAATGAAGCAACGTCTGATGTCCTGAATAAATGAGAGTGAATTCAAACCATTAAGCATTTACAGACATGCATTATCTCTCTCTCTCTCTCTCTCTCTCTCTTTCTCTCTCTCTCTCTCTCTCTCTCTCTCTCTCTCTCTCTCTCCCTCTCTCTCTCTCTCACACACACACACGCACACACACTCATTAGTGCTCACAAATGTCTACATACAAACATATTCTGCATGAGTAATGCAATATCTAGGGCTGGACATCTCTGAATAAATCATCTGAGACACAGTCTGCTTGGACCACTGCATACATCACTGTGTGTTTGTGCCTTCCAAATAAATAAATAAATAAATAAATAAATAAATACACAGAACTCAACATTAATAAGAACACTAAGTGAGGAATAAACCATTAGGTGTGGTGCTGTTATAGGAAAACAATCAACAACGGGGTGTTGTCATGAAGCCAAATGAAGCTACAGCCTTGAAAGTGATTCATTTCCCATAACACCATGTACTCAGGTGTTTTTTCTCTTATACCACAGCAATCTGTGACTACAATGACTACAAATTTTATTCATTAAAGAATGACACAGCATATTTTTTATAAAGGAGCTTATAGTTACATTTAATGTAGTGAAACATCTCTGAAAGTTCCCGTTATCATAATTGATCAATTTATCAATCAAAATTACCAAGTGCATTCACAGCACATTTACATTTACCCCGCCCACAAAACTCCATAAAAGGCAAAGCTCACAGAGAGCTGAAAACAACTAAATGGTAACTAAACAGTCAAAGAGTGGCACCTTCTGCACTTCTGGCATCTTCCAGTAATGCAGCTCAGCCACTGCAGCGCATCGGCTACCATAGACACACACTAACGCCAATACTTTTAATGAATGGCTAGTCTCATTAATCTGAACTTACAGTGCATCCAGAAAGTATTCACAGCGCTTCACTTTTCCCACATCTTGTCATGTTACAGCCTTATTCCAAAATGGATTCAATTCATTATTTTCCTCAAAATTCTGCAAACAATACCCCATAATGACAACGTGAAAGAAGTTTGTTTGAAATCTTTGCAAATTTATTAAAAATAAAAAAACAAAAAAAATCACATGTACATAAGTATTCACAGCCTTTGCTCAATACTTTGTTGAAGCACCTTTGGCACCAATCACAGCCTCAAGTCTTTTTGAGAATGATGCTACAAGCTTGGCACCCCTATTTTTGGGCAGTTTCTCCCATTCTTTTTTGCAGGACCTCTCAAGCTCCATCAGGTTGGATGGGGAGCGTCGGTGCACAGCCATTTTCAGATCTCTCCAGAGATGTTCAATTGGGTTCAAGTCTGGGCTGTGGCTGGGACACTCAAGGACATTCACAGAGTTGTCCTGTAGCCACTCCTTTGTTATCTTGGCTGTGTGCTTAGGATCGTTGTCCTGTTGGAAGATGAACCCTCACCCCAGTCTGAGGTCCAGAGCGCTCTGGAGCAGGTTTTCATCAAGGATGTCTCTGTACATTGCTGCATTCATCTTTCCCTCGATCCTGACTAGTCTCCCAGTTCCTGCCACTGAAAAACATCCCCACATCATGATGCTTCCACCACCATGCTTCACTGTAGGGATGGTATTGGCCAGGTGATGAGTGGTGCCTGGTTTCCTCCAGACATGACGCTTGCCATTCAGGCTATCAGACCAGAGAATTTTGTGTCTCATGGTCTGAGAGTCCTTCAGGTGCCTTTTGGCAAACTCCAGGCGGGCTGTGGCTTCTGTATGGCCGCTCTACCTTACAGCCCTGATTGTGGGATTGCTGCAGAGATGGTTGTTCTTCTGGAAGGTTCTCCTCTCTGCACAGAGACATGCTGGAGCTCCGTCAGAGTGACCATCGGGTTCTTGGTCACCTCCCTGTCTAAGGCTGTTCTCCCCTGATCGCTCAGTTTGGCCGCACGGCCAGCTCTAGGAAGAGTCCTGCTGGTTCCAGACTTCTTCCATTTATGGATGATGGAGGCCACTGTGCTCATTGGGACCTTCAATGCTGCAGAAATGTTTCTCTACCCTTCCCCAGATCTGTGCCTCGATACAATCCTGTCTTGGAGGTCTCCAGACAATTCCTTGGAATTCAAGGCTTGGTTTGTTCTCTGACATGCCTTGTTAACTGTGGGACCTTATATAGACAGGTGTGTGCCTTTCCAAATCATGTCCAATCATCTGAATTTACCACAGGTGGGCTCAACTAGAGTTGTAGAAACATCTCAAGGATGATCAGTGGAAACAGGATGCACCTGAGCTCAATTTTGAGTGTCATGGAAAAGGCTGTGAATACTTATGTACATGTGCTGTTTTTAGTTTTTTATTTTTAATAAATTTGCAAAGATTTCAAACAAACTTCTTTCATGTTGTCATTATGGGGTATTGTTTGTAGAATTTTGAGTAAAATAATGAATTGAATCCATTTTGGAATAAGGCTGTAACATAAAAGCGCTGTGAAGCGCTGTGAATACTTTCCGGATGCACTGTATTTTTGGTTTTGTAATCATCTTCTTTCATGTCATTAATTTGAAGCGTCTGAGTTTCACTAAGTTTTAACTGAAATAAAGAAGTGATTTAAATTTTACAGCGTAATCTGTATGTAAATCACAATGACATATTTTGAAGCTGATCAGTTAAAGAAATTTCAACAATTTCATGTGCACATTCTCCTGTGAGTGATGGATGAATACATTTGTATCCAGCATGATAAATGAAACCCAATATTCTGTACTCAAAAAGTAATTTAAGGCTTAAAACCCTCAAATTCTCAAAATCGTAAAATGATCAAAATCGTAAAATGAGTTTTGCCCATTAGAAGTGATGCATTAACTGATTAAGCTAGAGAAAGTAATGAACTTCACTGAAATATGATACTTGCTCAATTGCTTTCCATTTAAAGCTAATAAATATAATGATTAACTGGATTTCAATAGTAACATTTCAATCTCATATAGCGTTATGACTTTAAGGGTGGTGTAAGGGAATGATGATGATACTGACTGCAATGTTTTGAGTCCCTGAAGAATTTCTCTTTCACTATTCAATACAATCACTGAGCTCAAAGCAAACAGTGTGTGTATGTGTGTTTGTATGTGGGAAACATTCTGGAAAATCATATGTTTAATTAGTAAACGGTGTTTGTGTTCATGAATATAATACACTTTGTATACGGTTTGGTATGAGGCAGTGAAATATTAATAGGATAAATCTACTGCTCCGCTGCTCCACTTGGGTTTGTTCAAAAATCTAATCACGCCATGTTCTGTCATCCATCACGCTCATTTCGAATTTGCTGTAGTAATGAGAAACCTGATGGGAAATCTGCCGTTCTCAGTCTCAGAGGGGGTTTAATATGATTTAGTAAAGCACAGAAAGTTTAGTTTATTAAGTGTTACAAGTGCGTTTTAAAAGCAGCGGGAACTTAATTAGCTCTAAAGCACACAAAGGAGGAACTGCTGGTTCAATTATAGTTTATAATAAACACCAGATAGATAAATCGATACATAAACACACATGATTGTACTTTTCATGTCTTTATTTAAGATCCAATCGTTGCTGAATACACTTCCTACGGGTATTTTAACGTCACGTCTCAGTTTTATACCAATAACACACAGTTTCAGTAGGTTCGCTATTCTAAGGACCGGCCATGTTGTAACTTTTAAGTTAAATTATGAAAAATCTGATTGGTCCATTGGTTAAAAATTCATATTTTAGATAATATGTTGTTATTTAGAACGTTTCCATGTATTCCCATAAGCTAGTTCAAGAAATTAGCAGCTGCTGATCAGAATAAAATCACGTTCAGAGCAGACACAAATAAAATCCACCTAGTCAAACTCCCTGTCCACTTTACCTTCTACATCCACTTCCTCCAGTTTCACTTCACAAGTTTGTCTACATAAACTATATCTTGGAAGTGCGGCAATAGAAAACAAGAGCAGGCCATTCTGTCGTCAAGTCATTCTGTAACACAGCTGATTATTATTATTGTAGACTGTACATGCGTTTTTTCAGTGACTGGTTATCGTACGCTAGCTAATAATGTTGTATTTAACAAGCTAACAAGCTATGATTAGTCACCCAAATGTGTCTCATCACTCTCAAACTAAAAACTATAGCAGCTAAATGGCTAAAGTTTGAAACATGTCACCAGGACCATGGATAATTGCCTGAGTTTACACCACAGAGAGGAGATTCACTAGACAATAATTAGGTGGGGAGGAATTTTTGCTGACAAATCTTTTGAGCTTTATATCTAGGGCTAGCTAATTAGATAGATAGATAGATAGATAGCTGGATAGATAGATAGATAGATAGATAGATAGATAGAGAACTATTGCCACTGTTCAATAGATTTAACACAAAGACCCATTTTCTCTTTTAGCATTTTTTCTCTTTCTCTTAATTTTTCTTCGCATGAATTCATTCATATTTTGCTCTCAAAATGTGTTTAGTTTTTGATTTATTGATATGCACATTCAAATATAAAAAATTTCCACTTCATAGAACTCTTTTTTTCTTTATGGCTTTATTCGAATGTAAACGTTATTTTGGGGTTTATTTAGAAAATAGTACACAATTTGAACCACGCAAAGACGAAAGAGACTATACAAGATGTAAATAATCTATTGGGCCCTTGAGCAAGGCCCTTAACCCTCTCTGCTCCAGGGGTGCTGTATCATGGCTGACCCTACGCTCTGACCACAACTTCCTAACATGCTGGGGTATGTGAAGAAAACAATTTTACTGTGCTCTACTGTATATATGACCACTAAAGATTCATTATCATTATCATTATTATCATTATAATCGGAATGTTCCTGAAGGAACTGGAAGAATAGTTCTGTTTTTCCAGTAGAACTTCTCTGACCCATTTCTGTCATCAAACAGCTTCACTCATGAGTCACTGCTGGATCTGAAAAGCTATTAAAGGGCTGAGATTTACTCCATAAAACCACCACTTGGACAGAATAGATGTTCTCAAAGCCACAGAATGAAATCAGCCTCAACCTGCTGCTACTTTGTCGAGGTGAAGATGGTGTGCTGAAATAATTAGTAGTGTCGTTAACATGTTATGGTTAATCACATCTGTGTGATCATAGATCTTACCTTATCAGTTACTTTCTCAAAATAATTATTAAACTGCATTTCCAGCTTCCAGCTTTTCCCTCACAGTCATGTTTTATTTCATCTTATAACCATAAAGCAATAAACAATATACAGTATGTATGAGATTTTATGGAAATCTTGTTCTCAGAAATGTCTTTTCGGGAAAGATTGAGTTATATCTTGTGGGAAAAGGGGGTTTTGCACTTTTTTCTTCAGTTTAAAGAAATCAAAATGAAATTGAGTTTAAAACACAGAACAATAAAATACAGAGTAGATGATGTTTAAAAGAGCGTGCTAGAGAAGTTTAGCATTTCTGGCACTTTCATAGAGTTCATAGCACTGGTACAGCTTATAATATAGATATTATACTCAAGTCACCTTCTCAAGATCAAGTGCAATTTGCATGCCACGCCCCCTACAACAAGTGCTTATAATGAAGTGTGTGAATGAACTAACTAAAATGAACTAATCCTGCAAAAGGAAGCTGGAGATTTGATCTTTGTGCTCCCCTTTGGTTTGTGTTGTGTGTGTGTGTGTGTGTGTGTGTGTGTGTGTGTGTGTATATATATATATATATATATATATATATTAATTAATTAATATAAATATTTCCTTTCATTTTCACTACTGGCTTTTTAAACAGTTGATTAATATAACCGTGATATTTTTAGACTATGTTACAATCCATCCATCAATCTTCAACCGCTTACTCCTTTTCAGGGTCATGGGGAACCTGGAGTCTATCTCAGGGAGCATCGGGCACAAGATGGGGTACACCCTGGACAGGGTGCCAATCCATCGCAGGGCACAATCACATACACATTCACACACTACAGACACTTTGTACATGCCAATCAGCCTACCATGCATGACTTTGGACTGGGGGAGGAAACCCCCGCAGCACAGGGAGAACATGCAAAGTCCACACACACATGGCCATGGCAAGGAATCGAACCTCGGACCCTAGAGGTGTGAGGCGAACGTGCTAACCACCATGTTATCATACCACGAATTTTTCAAACTGTAACATTCCTAATGATTAGAAATCTCTAGATATTATAAGAAGTAATGGCTAAACATACCACAAGATACTGGACCTTCCGGTAATGTCCATTAATGAACAGTAGCAGTCCCATTGCCACTTTGACCATTGTTTATTACCAGTGCTATTGAGCACAGGACCAATAAATTAGCTAGGTAGCTAGTACACTAATCTGGAGGAGTGTTACATCCAAGGGTTTGTCTCTCTCTTTCCTCTCTCACCTCAATGCAAAGTTTACTGGAGACCTGCTGACACTAGTTACAATCAATTGCTGGCTTGCTCTGATTAGCTGCTGGAGTCAGAGGTGGTGGATAAAGCTGAAGAGGAATCTCACTTTGGGGAGGCTTTTTTTTTGTCTCCAGGCTACTGAGACTGTTTTCTCCTGCCCCAGACATTAGCAAGTGTGCTATTGTTGTGTGTTTTTTCCTTTTTGTTGTTAGTATAACCTATTGTTAAGTTATGGCTGCTCTGTTTTGTTAGTTAAGTTCACTGACACTGCTAGGAAAGTGTTTATAATTTAATTTTGGAAGCAGTAGGGAGGTGGATGACATTTTTGTTACTGCCCATGTTTTCTCCTGTATTTGGTTAGAGAGGGAGGAAGGTAATAATTTTGTTGTTAATTTTATGTTTGTTATTTTGGCCAGGTCCGCTCCTGAAGTCTTTTTAAAGCTTCCATTTTTGTATTTGAACTTACCAAATAAATATGATTCTTAAGTGTTACAAAAAGCTGTGATTTTTGTGGAGTGCTGGGACAGGAGAGGAGAGCTCTTGCTTGCCTATTAAATTGAAAATTTTTTTTTTTGCTCTTAAGTTCCTTTTTGCTGCCTCCCCGAACCCTAGACCGCAGAGGCATGTGACAAGGAGGAACAGCACTTCAATGGGAAATAAGTGAAAGCTGAAGTATGGATATTTGCTTGAAGTATTTGTGGATTTATGGATGCTGCAGTGATTGTGAGCTGTATTTGCTGCCAGTGTTCACTACCTCACCTGAAGTTTTGAAACACTACTAGTTATGCTTCCACATTTGTAAAACACAGAAGTGTGAAATAGGTCCTTGAGACAGATATACATGGCATGTTAAATAATAGCACAGTAATGAGCAGGAAAACAAGCTGAGGTGTTAGTATTCAGTGAAGGTATCAATGAAGAACCTGAAGTCTTGAACCAGGGGATGTCCATGGGGGAACTGTTGGCTACCAAGGCAGGAGGTGATAAAGTCCAAAGGTTTAGTGTCTCACAGCACCACAGGCATGAGTAGAGAGTGGATTCTTGGAAAGAGGGTGAAATTTGATGCACAGTTTGGCTGTGTTCCTGTTGGAGGTTAACCCTCAGGAGTTGCGAGCTCTGCCAGCAAAGCTTGGCAACATCAGATGAACTTTGTCTGAATGCAACAACAATGTTGACTGTCAAATTTTTCATGATGTAAGCTCTTGGCAGTGTCTAGTTGGATTAGTAATGCTAATTTACAGGAACCATGTAAAGGGATGTGGTTTTATTATTGTTATCAACCTGCATTTAAAAAAAAATGTTTGGTTGTTTGAACTATTTGTAAAATTCCATTTTTATGGTATCAGTAAGAGGTCTGAAAGCTGATGAAGAACTTGGGCCTAGTTCCAGGATGTTCTCCTCTATAGCATCTTAACAAAGGCCATTGTCTCAAAGCATGTCTAAAGTATTCAGGTGAGATTATCCACTGAAGCACAGGTAAGATTGGGATTAAATTGAACAGAACAACAAAAGAATAGCATTCCTCCTATCGTCCGGGAGATTGCGAGGTCAAATCCCAACAATTCCACAGCCATCCATCGCCGGGAGCCAAGAGAGCTAAATTGGCTGTTCTCTCTTGGTGGGAGGGGCATACTCTCTCTCCTCCATCAGTCACAGTGACACAAACCAATCGTGGGTGTCTGTTAGCTGCATGAAGAAGAGAGCAGATAACGCTTTCCTCTGAATGTGTTATGCTGAATGAGTAGCAGCTCGAAAAGATGTGGTTGGCTGGCTTCACGTGTCTCATAGGAAGCATGTGGTAGCCTTCACCCTAGCTGAAAAAATTCATAGCATGGGGTCTTACTTTCATGAGCAGTGGGTGAATCTGTTCCTGGACATTTCCTGAACAAAGCATGCATTAGCTGCATGACATGACATGACTCTAGTGGGCTTGGACTGGAGGCAGATGTGTGAAGCTCTCCACTGCAAGACCTATTCCCATGTACATCCTGTCCTCTTCTCCGAAAAAGCCATTTTCCATAATCTAGCATGAATCAGTGGGCAGCACTGAATAAACCGCTCTGCAGAGCAATTCTTGTTCATGTGTCAGGTTTCTGAAGGAAATGAGCTGGTTCAGGGTCAGAGAATCTTCACAACAGGACAAATCTGTCTGCACTTTCTCCATAAATCCAAGCAAAACACACTGATGATTGCCTTCACATGCCAAATGCTGCCAGAAGCTCGTTCGCAGACTAGGTGAGGACAAATTCTCATTCTTGTCTCCGACCATAAATACCTTTACAGAAGCTTGAGACAGTCGACCATGAACAAGGGTGTAAATATGTCAAAGCAGCATAGCGTGTCTTACAGTTATTCTCAAATATAGTATGAATAGCTGAATGCTGTGTGTACGATAATTATTACAAAAAGCTCCTTTGCTTTTCAAATTCATTTTGAGGATAGAATTAATAAAAGGTTGTGTTTCTGTGATTACTGGGCAGATTACAGATTAGAGTTAGTGCCTGATGTACTGCTACACTATGTGCATTTTAAAAATAGCAAGAGGGTGCAATTTAAGAATATTTCAACCACCCAAAATATATTTCTGCATATACTGATCACATTTTATTATATCTGTAATGCAAACAGAATGCTCCAGAGTACACATCTAAACCAGAGAGTAGTCTGTAGAATAAAAACATGTACATGGAGGTCCACTCTGTCCACTCTGAAATGTATTGCAGTGGTGTTTTTTTCCCTCAAGAATATGAATATTTGAATATTTGGAGCACACCATCGTTCGATGGAAGCCAGCCCCATACCACAGTTTTCAAGAGGACCAGGGATTAGTTCTTTGGATCACTCCCGGGCTCGAGAGCAGCTTTTATACTTCACCAAATGTACCAAACTCTCTGGGTAAACAGCACAGAGTCCAAAAAAACCCCTGCAAATGTGAAAATGATCTGCATTTGAGAAAACGACAAATATCGACTTCATGTAAGGTTTAAAAAAAGCACATCCTGCCATGATGCCTCACATTATTATTTGATGAAACGACCAGCAATCCTTTTCAGAATCACTGTTGGTTTATCACATGCCTAGAAAAACCCTGATCCATTCACGAATGAATTTTTGTCTTCATAAACCTGTCTTTTTTTTTCTCCTGGAGAATTTCAGCTGATAAATTGCACTTGCACAAAGTGATAAAGTGGTCGATTATGGTTGAAAATGTCGCCACTGGAACATCACTTGGAATATCTGCGCCTCGAGCAAAACGTCTCTTCGTGTGTTTTTCTTATTCTTTTACTGGCCCCATGGAAATGTGATGTTGTTGTTGTTGGTACGTGAACACTTTAGATAAGATTCATGGCACAGGAGTGTGTGTTGCTCCTCTTTATGTGATGTTGATGACTCACACTGCTTTAAAATGGAACGTTCGTCTTATTATTTACCTCAATGACGAGCTTCCTTATCTCAGCTGTAAGGAGTGTATGGAAGAGGAGATGATATGTTATCAAAGCAAAACGGTGCCAGCTCTACAATTTTTTCCTTTACGGCTAAGCGACAGGTTCCACGTTTATCTCACAGTGCCCCGCTTTTATGTTTGAAGGGTAATAGAAGTAAAGCAATAAACACTGTGTGTGTGCTGTTATAGTAAAATACTGAGTGACGGGGTGGTGTGATGAAGCAGTGAGTTACTGCTACCACACAGAAGTTGATTATCATCCTTTAACAGCACATCCAGAGTGTTTGATTAGTCTTACAGCACAGCAATTTACCAACAATTAAAATGTTTCATTTATTAAAGATGATAACTGATACTTTAATCTAATAATAGTTACATCTAATAATGTAACAGGTTAGTTCTCTTTTATGTCTCTCTCTCTCTCTCTCTCTCTCAGTATTGGTAACAGGATTTACCGTGCTCATCAGCATGATTTAGCTCTGCTCTGCTTTAAAGCATTGCTTTTTTATCTGCACACACACACACACACACACACACACACACACACACACACACACACACACACACACACACACACACACACACACACTGTGCTGCAGCATATGTTAAGTTCACCCATATAGCAAATTTCATAGAGCAGTCACAATAGGAAACCCCTATCTATCTATCTATCTATCTATCTATCTATCTATCTATCTATCTATCTATCTATCTATCGAGACATTTATTTAACATTGATGGAAGGAGTCACCAGTGTCAGCACTTTGTAACACTCAGAGGTAAAACTGTAACATGTTCAGGACAGATGAGTGTATGCATAGTGTTTATGTTAATAAACATAGTATTGTTTGTGTATGATTTATTTAGGGAAGAAGTGATCATTCCAAAATTTACATATATACAACTACCAAAACTGATCTTTACAAAATGTCTTGGTTACGCATGTAACCCTGTTCCCTGAGAAGGGAACGAGATGTTGCATTTAGCATAACACTATGGGAGCGCCTCTTGGGCATGACCGGTATCTGAAGCTTGTGTAAAATCATGCCTATTTATAGGCTGTCATGATCAGGTGACGTGGCAATTAAGCACGTCGCATGATATAAATATGGCACCTGTGAACCGTGCCATCAGCCTCTATTATCTGAAGTGAAGATGCAATTCACAGGCCTGCCCTGGTATGACAAAGCTACGCAATGTCTCGTTCCCTTCTCAGGAAACAGGGTTACATTCGTAACCCAGACATTCCCTTTCAAAGGGAACTTAGACATTGCATTTAGCATAACACTATGGGAACGAGAATACCCACTCCGTCATACCGAGGGTGCAGCCTGTTCAAAAGACCCGAGTCCGAGGGTCACTGCAAGACACTCGAGCCCGGGGTGGAATGAATATCCAGGCTGTAATAATGAATGAATGTGGTGTAGACCGCCCTGCAGCAGCACACACATCCTGCAAGGATACCCTTTTGGACAAAGACTTCGCGGAGGCGACCACCCTAGTGGAATGAGCCCTTATGCCTAAAGGCGTAGCGAGACCGCGTGCCTCATAAGCAATATAGATTGCTTCCACTATCCAATTAGAGATGCGCTGCTTTGACACATCATCACCTCTACTGTCGCCGCCAAAGCAGACCAGCTGCTGCTCAAAATTATGCCACTGGCCAGAGCGGTGGACATAAGTACAGAGAGCCCTTACTGGACACAGCATTCTCTCTTGTTCTGGTGTGGGAAATGGAGGAGGGCAGAAAGCCTGCAACACCACAGGGTGGGCAGCCGATGTAGGCACCTTAGGAATATAATCTGGCATAGGATACAGGAAGGCCATGGCTAATCCAGGGGCACAGTCAAGGCAGAAAGGGGCAACAGAGAGAGCTTGTAGATCTCCTCCTCGCTTGAGAGATGTCAGGGCCAGCAGAAGAGCTACGTTTAGAGTTAGAAGCTTCTTAGAGGCTGACTCTAAGGGCTCAAATGTTGTCCCTGACAGACCTTCCAGGACCACAGAAAGTTCCCAGGAAGGTTTGCGCAGCCTGAAGATGGGCCTCAGCTGCCTGACACCACGCATGAACCTCGAAGTTAGAGGATGTTGCCTCCATCAACAGGGGCATGGATGACCAAAATGCTGGCCATGTAAACCCTGATTGTAGAAGGAGCCCACCCTGCTGAGAAGCGTTCTTGTAAGAACTTCAGGACTGTAGCTATTGTGCAGTTCACTGGATCTAGCTGACGTTCCTCACACCACAAGACAAAAAGCCACCACTTGAGTGCATACAATTTCCTTGTGCATGGTGCAACAGCATTTAACATGGTCTCTACAATCTCAGTTGTGAAACCGGAATCTATGAGCTGGTGCCCCTCAGGGGCCAGACCCACAGTTTCCATAGTTCTGGCCGAGGGTGATAAATCAGCCCTCCAGCTTGAGACAGTAGATCCACTCTAAGGGCTCAAATGGGACACCTGACAGACCTTCCAGGACCACAGAAAGGTCCCAGGAAAGTATGCATGGCCTCTAGATGGGCCTCAGCTGCCTGACAACATGCATAAACCTCGAAGTTTGAGGATGTTGCCCCACAGAGGCTCCATCAGCAGGGGTGTGGCTGGCCAAAATGGCGGCCACGTAAACCCTGATTGTAGAAGGAGCCCACCCCACTGAGAAATGTTCTTGTAAGAACTCCAGGACTGTAGCTATTGCGCAGTTCATTGGGTCTACAGTAGATCCCTGCGGATGGGAATCTCCCAAGGAGTGCCATCTAGCAGGGATATTATCATTGAGAGCCATTTTCGAGCTGGCCAATAAGGTGCTACTAGCAGCAGACATAGAATGTCTTGGTGAACTCTTGCTAGAACTTGTGGGAGCAGAGCGATGGGGGAACAGCGCACAGATGTGACCTCGGCCACATGTGCACCATGGCGTCCAGCCCTAATTGTGCGGGAGGAGTGAGGGCGAACCACAACGGGCCGTGTGTTGTCTCCTCGGAGGTGAACACATGTAGTCCCGCTTGGCCAAACCTCGCCATATGGACTCCACCACTTGTAGATGGAGCCACCAATTCCTTTCTTAGTGAATTTGCAGACTTTGTCTCAAACCTGGTTGTGTCTGTAGACAAAGCATTAATCGTCGGAGACTTTAATATTCATTTTGATAACCTGGAAGACCCTCTAAGAATAGCGGTTGTGTCCATCTTAGATTCAGTAGGGATTAATCAGAACGTAATCGGGCCTACTCATAATGGTGGTCACACTCTTGACCTCATACTAACATACGGACTAAGTATAGAAAATATTATCATTTTTCCGCAGTCTGAAGTTGTCTAAGACCATTATCTTATCTCGTTCATAATACGTATTGATCATAATATTTCCACCTCGTCTCGCTACCGCGTAAAACGTACCTACACATCAGCTACTGCACCGAGCTTCATAAATAACCTCGCAGAAACATCAATTAGATTTGGATCACCGTCAGATCACACAGAACTCGATCAGGCGACTGAAAGCTTGGAGTCAACACTCCGGTACACGCTAGATAGAGTGGCTCCACTCAAAAGGAAAATAATTAGAGAAAAAAAATTAGCACCCTGGTATAACGATCAAACGCGAACCTTAAAACAGACAACTCGACAATTAGAACGTAAATGGCGTCAAACCAAACTGGTGATATTTCAAACAGCATGGAAGGAGAGCCTACTGAAATATAGGAAATCTCTTGGCGATGCTAGAAAAATCTATTTCTCCACCTTAATAGGAGACAACAAAAACAATTCTAGATTCCTTTTCAACACAGTAGCAAAATTAACTAGGAATAAAACCACTACAGAGAGAAACACTCAATCATTACATAGCAGTGAAGATTTCATGAAATTTTTCAATGATAAGGTTGAAAATATTAGACGTGAAATACAGGCCATTAAATTAAAACTGGACAGTACTGTAACAAACCCATTACATGACAATGTAGCAATATCAGATCAATGTTTAGAGTGTTTTGCTTCGCTTAGAGAGACCGAACTAGCTACATTAATCTCTTCAGCCAATTCATCAACTTGCATACTAGATCCCGTACCTACATGTCTGTTTAAACAGATTGGTCCAGTAGTAATTGAGCCACTTCTAAATATAATCAATTCTTCCCTAAGCAGTGGCTATGTACCTAAATCACTTAAATTAGCAGTTATTAAACCCTTGATTAAAAAACCTGATCTTGACCCGTCTCAATTGTCCAACTATAGACCAATATCAAATCTCCCCTTCATCTCTAAGATTTTAGAAAAGGTTGTAGCAAAGCAGTTATGCTCGTACTTAGATAGGAATAACATTCATGAAATATATCAGTCAGGATTTAGACCTCATCATAGCACAGAGACAGCGTTAGTTAAAGTAGTAAATGACCTTCTACTGACTTACGATCAGGGTTGTGTCTCGCTGCTTGTGTTACTCGACCTTAGTGCAGCTTTTGACACTATAGATCACACTATTCTCCTTGATAGATTAGAAAATGTTGTTGGTATTAAGGGAACAGTCCTCTCCTGGCTCAGGTCTTATCTCACCGATCGTTATCAGTTCGTAGATGTAAATGGTGAATTCTCCATGCGTACTGAGGTTACTTTTGGAGTTCCACAGGGTTCTGTTTTAGGCCCACTGCTCTTTACTTTATATATGCTACCCCTAGGTCAAATTATTCGTAAACATGGAATTAGCTTCCACTGTTATGCTGATGATACACAGTTGTATGTTTCAGCGAAGCCAGAGGACAGACATAAGCTTAGTAAAGTTGAGGATTGTGTAAAGGACATTAGACATTGGATGTTAATTAACTTCCTTCTGCTTAATTCTGATAAAACAGAAATACTTTTATTAGGCCCACGTGTAGCTAGAAGTATTCCTTCTGATCACATGGTTACTCTGGATGGTCTTTCTGTTTCATCATGTGCAGCAGTTAAAGACCTTGGAGTGATTATTGACTCCAGCCTATCATTTGATGCTCATGTAGATAATATTACTAGGATAGACTTCTTTCATCTCAGAAATATTTCTAAAATAAGAAACATATTGTCACTACATGATGCGGAAATACTAGTTCATGCATTCGTCACCTCTAGATTAGATTATTGTAATGCCATACTGTCTGGATGTTCCAGTAGGAATATAAATAAGCTCCAATTAGTCCAGAATGCAGCTGCTAGAGTCCTAACTAGAACTAGAAGATACGACCATATCACACCGATATTATCAATACTGCATTGACTCCCAGTAAAATCTCGCATTAATTATAAAATACTCTTATTAACCTATAAAGCACTAAATGGTCTCGCGCCACAATATCTAAGCGACATTTTGGTTTTATATGATCCGCCACGCCTACTTAGATCAAAAGATGCAGGCTATCTGACGGTACCTCGAATAGTGAAGGCTACAGCAGGGGGAAGAGCTTTCTCTTATAGGGCCCCACAGTTATGGAACAGTCTTCCTATTAGTGTTCGGGACCCAGACACAGTCTCAGTGTTTAAGTCTAAGCTTAAAACGTATTTGTTTACTCAAGCCTACCCTGACTAGATTCTGTTCTACTTTCTCCCTCTCTCCTTTCGCCGAGCCCCACACGAATTTATGGAGATACTAGAGATCCAGATCCTTTCTGCCTCTGGATGGAGCTCAAATCTTCTTTAATTCCAGACTGCTGGGACTACGGCTGCTCTTAACGCCATACAGACTTCATATAAATCCATAATGAACTTTTTCACAATATCTGTTGTTACCCAGATGAGGATGGGTTCCCTTCTGAGTCGGGTTCCTCTCAAGGTTTCTTCCTCTTAAAACATCTTAGGGAGTTTTTCCTTGCCACCGTCGCCACTCAGTGGCTTGCTCAGTTGGGATAAATTCACACCTTTAATATCTGTATACCGTGTTGATATTTCTGTAAAGCTGCTTTGAGACAATGTCTATTGTAAAAAGCGCTATACAAATAAAATTGAATTGAATTGAATTTAATTCCTAGGCCTCAGACCCTGCCTCAACAGGATGTCTGCCCCCATATTCCCAAAATTTACATTGCACTCACTGGCAAACTTTCCTTCTGCCCAGAGAAGAATGAGTTGCGCCGGCCTGAACAGGGGGCACGGACATAATCCTTCCTGGTGGTCAATATATGAGACCACCTGTGTGTTGTCTGTAAACACATGGTAACCTCTCAAGTGAGGAAAAAGGAATTTCAGTGCTAGAAATATGGCCCACATTTCTAGGCAATTTATATGCCGCTCCAGATGAGGGCTGCACCAGAGACCGGGAGCTGGATAGCTGTCTAAGACCGCTCAAGGCCATAAGGGAGGTGTCTGTCATTACCGTCTTGCCCTAAGGAGACACCCCTAGAGTGTTACCCAAGGCTAAAATTCACAATGTTGCCCACACTAAAATTCTCAGAGCACGTAGGCATCGCCGCGTAACACTAATTATTCTCAGAAACCCCCAAGTTCTCAGCCACCACTAAACAGTCTCCTGTGCAATAGGCCCATAAGCACCAATAGTCTCCCAAGATCCAGCTTTATCTAACTCAGTGTTGATAGGATTGACTTTACACATGTTGGGGATAGAAACGCCCTCATCATAGTAGAATCCTTATAACCCCTAGAAAAGTTATCCACTGCACTGAGGAAAGCATACTTTTCTGAGGTTCAACCTGAGCCCCAAGCTCTTCATTTGGGCGAGAACAACATCTCAATGTTGAACCGCCAATTCCCTGGATTGTGTTAGAATTAGCCAGTCGTCCAGGTAGTTTAGTGCACGGATGCCCTGGAGTCACAACGGAGCCAGAGTGACATCCATGCACTTTGTGAAGGTGTGAGGGGATAAAGCTAGCAATATTTCTATGTGGAAATATGCACCTTTTAGATCTATCGTCACAAACCAATCCTCAAACTGAATCTGTGGAACCATAAGTTTGGGCATCAGCATCTTGAACCTCTATGTCCCAACAGTACAGTTTAGATGACGCAGATCTAAAATTGGCCGCATACTCCTATTTTTTGCAGACCAGGAAATAACAAATGTAAAAACCTCCCTCCCTCAGGGAATGGGGTACATTTTCTATGGCCTCTTTGTCTAAGAGGGATCTTACTTCTTGCACTAATGTTGGGCTCTGGCCTGTGCTGACTACTGTTTTGAGCACACCTCTGAACCGGGGGGGGGGGGGGGGGGGGGTCAAGCTATAAACTGGACCCGGTAACCCTTTTCTACGGTAGACAGAACCCTTGGAGACACATTTGGCAGACCATCTGGCAGTTTCCACGCTGCCAGATGGTCTTTTAGTGATGTTAACTATTCCACATTCTATTGGAGGGAAAGCATCAGATTTTCGTTGCCCTGCGACAGCTCACTGACCAGAGAACACTGAAAACTTGGGACCGCCTTGGCTAGGGGAGGCCCTACAGTAGCACTGGGGGCTAACTGCCCTAACAACCTCATGTCCCTTGAAATGTCCCTCCACGGCCCCCCAGGACCGCTCTTCTTTGCCTGCTTGGCCTTTATAACCATTCTCAGATCAGGCCTAGTATCAGGCCGTGACTGTGGCCGCCCGGTTCCCCTGGCTGTCATACTCGGCTTCTGGGTCTCTCTCGCACTAGTGCTGGCCTGTGCTCCACTCGTGGATGCCCGGGTGAGCTCGAGACAACAGGGAAGGAACTGGCTGAACATCATATGTCGAGCTCACTTGGCAGGTCTGCTTGGTAGGTCTGCAACACTGTCATTGTCTGCAGTGACCCACAATCAAGACTACTACTGCATAGGCCTTGCCCACCAATGCCACGGTGGCCTTACACGGTGGCTTGGATGGCAAAGCCGGCTCCTCTAATTACCTGCCGTCATGGAGAGAGGTAGCTCGCAAACGCGTCCTCCATCTTCAGCATAGCTAAATAGCCATGCCGTTCATTCCCCATTATGGCTGAATAATCCGACATCGTGGGGTTATAAATACGGCTTAGGCATGGTTTTCCCCCATAAGCCTGATATGCACTTCTGTCATGCACTTCTGGAAGAAAGGGGAGTTTTCCTCTCGAGGCTGCCATCACATGCTCCATCCCTAAACACTTCATCCAGAAAGTCTGCACTATTCCGCGTGATGAAACGGGAGCAAGCAGTAACACACTTCCTGAATTCGCTCACTCATATTTTTCTCTCTCGCTCATTCCATTTTTTCTTCTCTTTTTCTAAAGGGATAGAAAAGTTCTGAGATTTTCAGAAAAGATAACGAGGAAATGATGCGTCTTTTTGTTTCTTTACACAAACAACTGACATGCAGTCTTTTGCTGAAGATAATAAGGCTGATGGTGCGGTTCAGAGGTGCCATATTTATATCATGCGACACGCTTAATTTCCATGTCACCTGATCATGGCAGGCTTATAAATAGGCATGATTTCACACAAGCTTCAGATGCCGGTCACGCACGAGAGGCGCTCCCCATAGTGTTATGCTAAACACAACCTTTGAAAGGGAACTACATTGTGAGTTCACTAAACTGTTTAGCACTCATAATATTACTTTAGCCTTTAGCACAGCACAATATAACTAAATAATCAAAATAACCTTTGTGTATCTCTCCTACAGGTTCAAAGATGAGACCTCAAGCTAGCTTACAGCACACAGGAGGATCCATTAAACCAAACACTGTGAACTTACCACACACTCAGATACAGGTTAGTTAGACCGAAGAGACCAAATCTGCCTCTGGATTTCAGTCTTTTGACATTTTTATATGCTAGTGTTGTCATTGAATAGCAAGTTTGTTTTGTACCCAATCTTAGACAGAATTATAATGGGCATTGTAATGAATTGGGGAAAAGCTGTCCTTATGTGCAGTGAGTCACAAAAGAGTTTGATTTGTTGAAGCAATCCATAATTAGAATTGTAATACAAGCGCAAACGTCAAAACTAGGAAGTATACAAAAATAAGAATTGAAAAAAGAGGCTAGGATGTAATGGCACAAAAGCACAATCAGACCTTGCAGTTAAGCAATGATACTGTACATGGACAAACTAAACAAGAACTAAAGCAATACGGGTGGACACAAAACTAGTAACATAGAATTTTGGGAATAGATAGCACTCAGAACATAGGACCCTGGGAATATGGAGACATGTTAACTTAAGCCATGGAAAAATGGGCCTCAGAAACCCAGGAGCAACTGTAGGAACATACAACATGGGAATAAATGTACTTTGAAATACAAGTCTGTGGTAACAAAGGTCCCTAGGTATATAGGAGAATATAAGAGAACCATAGGAACATAGAATTATGGGAATATAGGGCCCTGGGAAAATTTGGTCTAGGTATTCAAGACTTTAGGCACATAGAATCTGGGAATAAAGGGCACCAGGAAGAAATGAAAAGAGGACTGGTAACAAAGGACCCTGAGAATACAGAAGTCTGGGAATACAGAACAATAGGAATATATGATTCCAGGAATAGTTGGGACTGGAAGCAGAGAACTCTAGGACCATAAAATTCAGGAAATAGAGGGCACTGGGAACATAGAACCCCAGGAATATAGGATTCTAGGAATAGATGCCACTGGGAACATAGAACCCCAGGAATATAGGATTCTAGGAATAGGTGCTACTGATAATATAGAACTGTGGGAATATTGGCTCCTGGAAACATCAGACTTTAGGAAAATTTGGCCTATGAAACCAGGAATCAAGAATCATAGAACATGGGAACAAATGGCACCAGGAACACCATGGCACCATGTTTCTTGAAACACAGGACTGTGGAAACAAAGATCCTGGGATTAGCTGACACCGGGAACATAGGGCTTAGGTCCATGGGAATTAGAGCCCTGTCAATATACGATTCCAGTATAGACCTGGGGAAAATATAGTACCTTGGGAAAAATTTGGCCCCAGGAACTCAGGACTCTAGGAACATAGGAACATAAAAACAGCAGTGTAAACATCGATCAACTAATAGAAACTAACACAAAACAGGTGAACACAATTATGTAACAAACAAAAGGACAGGATGGGGGCAGAGACAGGATTACAACAGATATATATATATAAAAAAAACACATAAGCACATAGCACTTGTTACCATGGGAACTGCAATGTGAAGTGGAATATGTGACAGCTATGACCACTAACCTCAGTGTTCAAGCTAACATTAAGCAATCAGAAATTAAAATAATAATTAAATCAATCTCGTGCAAATCTGATTAATATAAATGAAATCATGAGCTCATGCTCTTTCTCTTGGGCTTGATTGTGGGGAGAAGTTTAATATTTCTGTTTCTTGATCCGTGTCATCATTTTGTCATCACCTCAGAATGTCAAAATGCATGAGAAAGTATTTTGTTTAGAAAGGCAAAATGAAACCTGTAGAAAATCACAGTAAATAACATGACAAACAATTATTAACCATCTGCAGTGACACAGCTCTGATATACTCATCTCTTTCTCTCTCTCTTATTTCTAAAAATGGTTCCAACACCCTTGGAATAGAAACAGTTCTGTCACAAGGCTGTGAATATCCTCCGTGGGCTTAATTTATGTTTATTGGGATGTTTACGTGAAACATAAGGAGTGACTAGAAAGGTGAGTTCAGTGAGATCACAGCGAGAACTTAATACCATCACACCCCATTCTCTTTCACACCACAAGGAACATCATTCACTCTTCCAGCCTGCCATTATTTAAAATCCTGTAATAGATACAAAGATCCTGGGAACATAAAACTCTAGGAACACAGATTTTTGGGAATAGCTGGTACCGGGAACATTGGTCTTAGGTCCATGGGAATTAGAGCCCTGTCAATATATGATTCAAGAAGTATAGACCTGGGGAAAATATAATACCTTGGGAAAAATCCGGCCCCAGGAACTCAGGACTCTAGGAACATCGGACCAATATTACCTCATGCACCACAGTGCTGACAGCAGTGCAGCTGTAAATCACAGGTTTATATAAACGCGCTCGTTTCTATAGTAACAGCCCATTCACAGGGACTTGTATGGTGGACGCTCCACTAATAATAAATAGAATAAAAGACACATAAGGAGACATTTAAATAACATTTAAAGAAGGAATCTCCAGTGTCAGTGCTTTGAAACAGACAGAGGTAAAGCTATAAAGTTTTCTGACATCTTCAGGACAGAGGGGTTTACACTTTGCAGTTCTCTCACAGGCTGGTGAGAGGACGACCGTTTATAGCTGCAATAATGTATCTGAGAACAGGATTTAACTAGACATTCCAAAAATGGCATGGAACTATAAATTAATAAAAATGTATTAGCTGGTTTTTTTTTTGAAGTAACTTTGAGTAGTTTAGGAAGTTGAGGAAGATTTGATTCTGTGGCCTTGAGAGGACATGAAATCTGTCAAAGTGGAGGTTTTATGGGGTTAATCCCAGACCTTAAATATCTTTTCAGATCCAGCAGTGACTCATGAGTGAAGAGGAAACCGTTTGATGACAGAAATGGGTCGAGGGGATTCTAGTGGAAAAACACAATGAATGCAGTGCCCATCACCTGCCAGGATTGTGGCTGCTGTTCATTCTGAAAAGATGAACCCTATAAAGGACGCTTCAAAGTAAAAAAAAAAAAAAAAGAAAGAAAGAAAAAAGTGTTTATGAGGAGAACATGTAAAGCATAAATCTAAAGAATGCAGCAGAGAGAGAGAGAGAGAGAGAGAGAGAGAGAGAGAGCGTACACTTACAAGTGTAGATCATTAATTAGTCAATTAGTAATTAGTCTTGTTTTGTCTTTATTGGGAATGTATATTATATACACATAAGTTCAAACTTTTATTGCCATCTGCATAAAAAGTGTTGTAAGCTTCTACATACAATGAAATTCTTGTGTTACCGTTGCACCTTCCTTCATTGACCGTGTAAAAAAATTCTAAATAGTTAAACATCCTCCAGTTTATATTGTATATTGGTATTATTTGTATTGCTTATTTTTATTATTATTAACGTATATTTTCCCCCTGACCATTCTTTGCCTTAAAACCAAATATCCAAGAAGATCGCCATTTTTAGCTTAATTTTTATTTTATTTCATACAGTATCTTAAAAATATATCTGGTGGTAGAATTCCCACTAATTTCTTTGTCCTTTTCTGTAATTACTTATGAATTATTATTCACTCAGATCCTGTTTTTTTTTTTTTTTTTTTTTTTTTTTTTTTTTTTTAATGATATGCTGTACATTTTCATGGTAGCCAACCTCACACAAAAATGGAAGGAATTCTAATGAAAGAGGGAAATTATATATCATAAGAAATACTGTGTCTGCTAACCCCAGCTTTCACGCTAATTTTTAGCCTTCAGCAATTTGAATTCAAGACGGCTCGTGCAAATCTGATTAATATAAATGCAATCATGACCCCAAGCTGTTGCTTTTGATCATGATTATTAATAAAAGTGTGAAAGCGTAGGAATCTCAGATTTGTGTTTTTCTGAGCCGTCATTTTGTCATCATCTTAAAATGGCAAAACTGAGACAGCGGCTATTTTAAGTGAAGCAACATGAAACCTGTAAAAACCCACAGTAAGTGACATGACAAACAATTATTAACCATCTGCAGTGACACAGCTCTGATGTCCCAGTCTCTCTCTCTCTCGCTCTGTTTCTCTCTCTCATCCATCTTTCTGACTACATTTCTAAAAATGGCTCCAACACACTGTCAAAAAAACATCTCTGGCATATCGCTGTGAATATTCTCCACCGCTGTGCCAGGCTTTACTGAAGGACATTAACATTACATACTTTATTTGCTCGTTATCTTTATTCCTGTCACCAACAGAGTTACAAATGAATTTAAGTTGTGAATGGTTTCACTGAGGGGTGGATGCGATTGGGAGTGAGATATTGCTTTTATACAACAAGAAATGAACATAGAGTAAATGACACTTCAGACACAATATAGCCAGAAATATGCAAATATGCTTTGTTTATTTTTGCTTTGCTAATGGAAATAGATAGCGAGGAGGTCAGTCAGTGATAGCCTATCAGCTAACTGGCTAGCTTTCTGCTCGTTGGAACTAATCCTTTTAAAGATGCATGAGCTTTCATATTTTTAGTCAAAAGATATATATACATATATAAAACTCTGGGAACATGGGATCCTGAGAATATAGAACCCATAGAGACCTCAGGAAAACAGGACCTTGATGTTATAGATTTCTGTGAACTTAAGGCTCTGGAATCATAAGAATCTGGGAATATATGCCTCTTCCCTGTGTGTGTGGAGTTTGCATGTTCTCCCCGTGCTGCGGGGGTTTCCTCCGGGTACTCCCATTTCCTCCCCCAGTCCAAAGACATGCATGGTAGGCTGATTGGCATGTCCAAAGTGTCCGTAGTGTATGAATGGGTGTGTGAGTGTGTATGTGATTGTGCCCCTGTGATTGTGTATGGACTGGCACCCTGTCCAGGGTGTACCCCACCTTGTGCCAGATGCTCCCTGGGATAGGCTCCAGGTTCCCCGTGACCCTGAAAAGAAGTAAGCAGTAGAAGATGGATGGATGGAAGCACAATGCAGTGCCAATAAGCCTAACTGGTGTACTGGGAACATGGAATTCTGGGAATAGATGGCACAGGGAACATAGAACTCGTAGAACATCGCCCCCTGGGAACAGGATGCTTGGAACTCTGTTTACATATAGGAACATTGGATTCTGGGAATATAGGGCTCTAGAACATAGGGTGGACCCTGAATGTTCACTTTAGCAGCCACACCAAGTGTTAGCCCAGTGTGGGATTATTCTGCATGAAGGCCTGGTTGCTATGTGGGCTTGTTTCCATGACAGAAATAGAAGAAAATGGATCCACACTTCTGCAACAACACATCCATTATGCCACGCTGCGGAACCCTTGCGTGTTAAGTCTGAAAACACTTCCTGCTCTTTGTTATTGCTTGCATGTTTCCTTATTTCAGTTGTAAAACACTCAAAACTTCGGGTCAAAGCGACCCGATTTCTGGGCTGCAGAAAATAGCGCATTCTGAGTGCTTTTAAGAACAAACAATACTGTAGAGAGGTAAACAAAACAAACAGACAAAGAACAGCGTGCTGTAAGGCACAGGGTTTATGTGCTAATCGATATATATATATATATATATATATATATATATATATATATATTTTTATATATATATATATTTTTTGCTTTCAGATAGCATGCATATGTCGCTGATGAACAATGCAAAAATTTGTTTGTGTGTGTGTGTGTGTGTGTGTGTGTATGTTTGTGCGTATATGTTTTGTGGTTACCAGCATGCTTTTTTCCCCATTGTAGCATTGAGTCTGACAGCCCACACACACATACACACATACACTCACACACACACACACACACACACACACACACACACACCCAATCACTCCTCATTTTGTAGCAGGGTGGCAGGCTCCTCTCTGAAGCTCTTGTCACACTTGGTCGTTCTGATGGACCGCGTCCACTTGTCAGGTGGATGAAGACAGATTTCCCCATAGTGCTCCTTTTGTGTGTGTGTGTCTCAGACAGACAGAGAAAGAGAGAGAGAGAAAGAGAGAGAGAGAGAGAGAGAGAGAGAGAGAAGCAGAGGCATTTCCTGCCACACACACTCTAATTAATGCAATGAATCTCAGCCATGTGCGCTCGCATGCATATGCATTAGGCCTTTTGGAAACAAAATGGACTGCAGCGCACCTAACTGTTAAACAAAACAAAAAAAAAAGATTTGCTTAAAGCATAAACACAATCAAGCAAAGACTTTGTTATGTAAATACCATAAATTGTTAAATATGTATTCAGGGAAGCCTTATGTTCAAGTTACGAAAACGAATAGCATGAGATTATGAGGTCATTACCATAAAGTAGCATCCCACTCTCACCATCGCACATTCTGAGGATTAAGCTCAACTATCCAACCTGTTCTAAATTCCTAGAAAAAACATTATACATGATATCAAATTAAAACTACAGCAAAGAACATTATTGTTTCCACCTCATAGTTAATTATTACTATTATTATTTTTTAAAAAATCTCTTTATAGTTACAGTACATTCAGTGTTGTGGTATCTCTGTGAAACAAGTTCTCATTTAGCTAATGGAAACCCTGTTTAATTAACATTTACGGAAGGAGTCTCCAATGTCAGAGCATTGTAACAGAGGTAAAGCTGTAAGTTTAACTTTCCAGACAGAGGAAAGTTCTCCTTCTAATGCAGCACAAAATTACAGTAAACTCAACAGAGCAACACTAACAATGCTAACGACGCTATCAGACAGAAAGAGGTTGAGATGTCGGAATGGAATGTTATGAATTATTAAGCTCAGAGCCTCAGGCTTGGTAAGCATTTACAAACAAAGTACACATATTACGTCTGATTACTTATGAATGCAGCGAGCGAGCGAGCGAGAGAGACTGGCTTTCATCCTGACATATAAATGTAGGTGTGTTTTTAATTTGCCCATCTTAAGGGTGCTATTTATAATTCATGGGTGTTTGCTGAAGTACATTTAGCATTAGCAGCAAGCCTTTTCTCCTTATGAATAAAACAAAGTAAATTTTAGGTAGCTGTCTGAGAATAAGCAACTCGACTTCACACGCAATTCAGCTCTCATAACTTTTTAATCGAAGTTGGCTTTTTCAGCGAATCACTGACTCAGGAAATCATCTGGACAGGGCTGAGATTTATTTCTTTCTTGTTCCAAGGGTCATCGTTTGAGTCAGTGAATCATTCACTCTGTTGTTCAGTGAATCATTTTGGTCATTATCACGATTCACTCCTCTGTCATTCAGCGAATCGATGTTTGAGTCAGTGAGTCATTTACTCCTCTGTTGCTCATTGAATCAGAGTTTGAGTCAGTGAATCATTTTGGTCATGACCACAAATCACTTCATTTTCTCGTAATGGATCAGTGTTTGAGTTGGTGAATGTTTCAGCGTTTGAGTCAGTGAATCATTCTGTCATGACCAAGATTTTTTCCTCTGTCCTTCAGCAAATTACTCCTGGAGTCTTGGACATGGCCAAGGTTTGTTTCTGTGTTGTTCAGCAAATCAGAGTTTCAGTCAGGAACTTATCTGGTTACAAATGAGATTCACACATCTGTCACTCAGTGTATGAATCCATTAATCCTTTCTTTCAAGACTGAGAGTTCAATCAGTGTTGAGTCAGTGAATCATTTGGCCCATGGCAAAGAGTCACTCATCTGTCATTCAGCAAATCAGTGTTTGAATCACTGAATCATTTAGTCATGTCTGACATTAGCTTCTTTCTCATTTAGTGAATTAATGTTTGAGTCAGTGAATCATTTAATTGTGCCCAAGATTTGCTCCTCTGTCATTGAGTGAATCATTGTCCGAATCCGTGAAATTTTTTGTTCAAGACAAAGATTCAAATCAGTTGAATCAGGGAATTGTTTGGCATTTTGCAAGCTGGCTTGACTTTGTATGACATCACTTCTTTTATTATTATTATGTTTAATAAGAAAAAGGTTAGGCTATTTGCTGTCTTGAATGCGAGTGCATCACCACTGGAAATCACTCTGCTGAAAAGCACACGGACTTCATTAATGTAGCACAGGTAACGCTTTTAAGCCCACTTTATTCAGCGCTAATGTGAGGCCGAGCATCGCTGAACTCTGTTAACAAAATGAGTCAGGGCATTTAGGAGACGGGCTTGCACAGACGATAATGGATCGTAATTGCCTTCATTATGCAGGCGTACTTTCAGCCAGGCTAACAGATTGAATGTCACTCATTTTAGACACAAAATAATAATAATTATTGATTACATTTCATTTGCAGGCTGTGTTGCGTTAAAGCCAGAGTCTGATGATCTCTAAAGCCAATGTTTTGTTTGTGATACATTTCTGTTAGTTTTTGTCAAACTCAATCTGAATTTTAATCTTTTACTTCCTGCATTAAAATGGGTTTACTATATTCCATAAGTAAAAATCATTTCCTTCCATAAATCAAGATCGCATCAATTCACTTTTAAATCACTATTAAGTCAGCAGAAGCATAGTATCCATATCCATCTTCCTAGTTATTTCACACTATTCCAGCAAATTACTTTAGAAAACTGTAAACATCACAGATCCAATAATATGGCACATACACAGGTATCATTATCATAGCTAAATTAAACCTAGCTTTATCCCGCATGGGGATAATACGATTTGTGTGAGAATGAGAATGATGATTAGACGCAATTCTTGTAATGGATCGTTCCTCTGACACACAATCAGCCTTTAATTACAGCACAATTAGGCCTTGATTCAGACGGTCATTAACTAGCTGCGATAGAAAGGGCAATAAATTGACCAAAGAAAGGCTACATGACACGACATAACAAGAAAGCACTCGTTCCAGTTTGTATTCAATACAAAAGATATATAATAATAATATATCAATAATAAATGCATAAAATTATCTGTTGGACTCACCCTCAAAAAAGTGATTAAAATAGATGACTAATTTGCACTGTAAAACTTTTTGAAGACATTTAGCATGTAAGATATTAGATCAGCAATGTCATGTCGGTTGTTAAACATTATATTATCAGCCTGCACTCTTTATAAATCACTCTAGTGCTCTGCACTGCATTGTGAAGTGTCACTCAATTACACTGACGCTTCAGTTTATGAAGTATCTCTGTGCCACGAATGTTACGCTCTTCTTTCTTCTTTCTGAAGGAGCTTTAAAAAAAAAAACGCCTACAAAATGAAAGCCTGCTGACTAGCATACAGCTTGTTAACAAACAGAAAGGAGGATGAACAATTAAAAACAAAGTAAGAGCATCATGATCCAGGATGGCGGCGTTTTGCAAGCTGACTAGTAGCACACAAAAACAGAGATAATGCCGGAAAATGGCTTGCTTGACAAAGCTTTCATAATAATGTCGACTGATGTGTTTTTACTACAGTAATGAACTACATTTGAAGTCGGTAGCGATGAAGCGGCATTATTGTTACACCCTGATGCTGATTATTTTCCTGTAAAAGCATACCCCCAAGTGTTTTATTCCCATTAATATAAACCTTTAAGATTAAGATTTGCAGCTGCACTGCTGTCAGAGCTGCTGTGATAGAAAATTAATCAACAGCTTCTGACCAATCACAATTCAGCAGCGCTGTGGCATGAACAAGGCCCTGTAAATGAGTTGTTACTGTAGAAACAATAACGCTAAATGAATAAAAACCTAGATATAATTATATCTCGGCAGCTAGGGGCAGCTGTGGCTCAGGTGGTAGAGCAGGTTGTCCACTAATCATAGGGTTGGCGGTTCGATTCTTGGCCCATGTGACTCCACATACCGAAGTGTTCTTGGGCAAGACACTGAACCCCAAGTTGCTCCCGATGGCAAGTTAGCACCTTGCATGGCAGCACTGCTACCATTGGTGTGTGTGACTGAGACACAGGATAAAATGCTTTGGATAAAAGCACTATATAAGTGTGCCATTTACCATTTTATATAATAATAATTAATAATTAATTATCCTCAAAAAGCAAGAAATCAAGAAAATTGAGAAAGAAAAGTGCATTTATTTATTATTTATTATTACAACATTTTTAAAAAATAAAAATTTTACCTTCTACAGTAAAAATAATCAACTGGATTGAAAACGTTAGAATTTTAACCACTTTCTCACACTTTATCCACATTGGAGTTGTCGTAATTGATGCTAATTTGATATATATTTCACCTTTCTACATTAATTCAGTTCTGCCAGCACAACAACATCATTTGTTCCTAGAAAAGAGCCTGCAGAGTGTTTTCTGATTTTCCTCGTGGCAAAGATTCAAGGACTTTTACTGTTTGGCGGACTCCCAGATTCAGTGATTCGGTCCCTGCTGTGATCACTCAGCACTCTGTGATGTCTCTTTCATTTAGTGGCGATTGTTATGACCAACCTGGCGAATCCAGTGCCATTTGTCATGGCCTCTGTGAGTAGCGTGAGTAAAAAGAATGCACTTTAGATCAGTGTACCCGATTTAAGTACAGTTCTGAGACCTTTCCGTAACAACCCATGTCAAGGACATGATGAAAATGAGCTCACTAGATGAATAACAAATGGGGTGACAATACTTTCCCCTCTGTCACATTGATTGTGGGTGCATGGAAGGAAACCAAGCGTGGCGGCATCTAGCATCCCAACAGCCGATGGGAGAATGTCAAAAATATCACAGTGTGATGAGAGATGACAGTCACTCTCGATGACAAAACAAAGCGCTCGGCAGCATAAAGACGCCTGCTGCCCCAGGGTGCCGAGAGGAAAAATGGCTGCGATGAGCTAATGGGCAAACAGCCGCTTGTGTCACTAGCAATACTGTTTGCTAGCCAGCTGAGCATGCAGCTCTCCAGCCGCTCCTGGATTTTAGCTGGGTTATCACATTTTTAACATTCATAAACAGCTCCAGTGTAAGCAAACGCAAAGATGATTAATTTTACCTCTTGAAAAATTAGCTAACTTAAAACAAGTCCAGGACAGAGAACAAAACCTGTGCAGTTTGTCCTTAATTGTTATGCAGATGGTCCCCCCCCACGTAATAAATTACTTAATTTAAAATTCAATTAATTCAATTCGGGTAAAATGTCCTTTTTATCCGAGAGGTGTTGCATACCAAACAAAGTGGAGCATTTCTGCCCGTAGTCACAAGTACAAACACTTAAATAGCTCGCTAATCATAAATAGTTTGTGTGTTTATCACTTATTGGTCAGTAGGTGTCGATTATTATCTAGAAGAACAGCTCTGACAGTAGTGCAGCTGCAAATCATCTATACATCAGTGTAGGATTATAATAAATATGATTCTCATTAAATGTTTATACAGAAGCAAAATAAAGCTTGGAAGGAAGTAGAAGATATCACTGGAGCCTCTGGTGTGTCCCTGGTGTGTGTACGTAGCTAGTATAGCCAGTTACTATAGTTTGATTTGATTTGCTAATCTAATCTGAGAACGAAGCTAGTATGAATTCAATTTTCACACATCATTTAACATTTCTTTAATTAGCTAGCGTCAATAGCTAATAGCTACTACCGTTTGTCATGGCTGCGACAACAGTAACAGTCTCTACATTCCCCCGAAAGAGACAAGTGACATAAACAGCAGGTATTTGTTAGGATATTATTACAGTTTTGATCTCAATAGTCCTGATGTTATTTCTTCTACTCCGGCTGAGAGAACAGCAACAATACCGGCGCGAGTCTGTTGAGTCGGTAGCCTCTTTGTGAGCTGAGATGAAAAGCCAGATAAAGAAAATGAGTGTGGGCAGATAGAATGGGGGAGGAGAGAGAAAGAGAGAGAGAGATGAACAGAGCGAATACAGGATGAAAGAGAACGCCGGAGCTCAAACGGAGAGCAGGAAGTTGAGCCCACGCTGAAGTCATTCACCGTCTCGCTGTGAGCATCAACTGCACTGCTGTTGTTTTCAAAGTTATTTCTTCACGTTGCTGATCTTTTGCCGTCCTGCGGCTCAGGTCAGATGGGAGATTAAAAAATATATAATAATAATAATAATAAAAATCTGACCAGCCTGGAGTGGAAATGAAAGGGAAAGTGTACACACTGCTCTCTTATAATGCTCCATTAACTCTGCTGGAGGGACATGTGGAGGGCGGAAAAAGTTCCTTACGAAGACGTCTGATTTACTGACATCAGCTACAGAGGACTGAAATATTCAAATAAGCAAAATAACAACTCGCTTTTGTGGTTTTGCTTTAATGAATATGCAGTGTAGTGCAAGTCAAGCCTACCAATTATTCATTTTGATTAATTAATTAACTGTAATTAGGGGGACAAGCAATGAAGGTGCGTAGGCATACTATTGTTTTTCTTCTTCTTCTTCTTCTTCTGGCTAAGGTATCTATGGCAGCTCATAGAACTGTCTGGCAAAAAGTTGTGAAATTTGGTAAATTGATTGGGCAGGGTCTAAAGAACATTCTCACCAAATTTGGGCCATGTGCTGCCAACGCTCTAGCGTCACCATTGGGTCAAATTTGGGCCTAATTTGGAAGTAGGTTTACGGTCATAACCGTGTATTGAAAATTTAACCTTGAGACAAGTTCAATACACCCTATGTTAATTTTTGCCTGAGTGGTTTTGTGAAAAAAGTTTTTTTCGCTACTCCTCCTACAAATTTTGTCACATTATCTTCAGAATAAGCCTCGCAAAAGTTATCAAAAGAATTTTTAATACTCCAAATGGTTTGTCTGTAATGGGAGAATGAATCTGACAGCAAAGCTGTCAAATAAGAAGTGAGACTGTATCTCAGCAATGACTTTGCGCACTGAAAATAAACTTGGTAGGCACCTTCAGGACCATGACCTGAGGCTATGCAACAAATTTCCTGCCAGCACCATCTACTGTTTAAAAGTAACAATAACATGCTAAAAATGCTCATATCTAAGTGCCATTTTTACTCCTCCTCCTCCAAATTTTGTCCAGTCTTCACTAATTTGGCCCACATCATCTTGAGACCTGTCTAAACAAAACTGATCAAAGGAACTCTGATATTCAAAACCGTTCTCCCATAACAGACTGGCAAATGCATGAAACTACAAATCATTCTTGAATCGCTTTATCTATAGTTATGGCTCTGCTTTCCTTTGATTGCTTAGGCAACAATTGCAATGCCACCAAGTCTGGGTGCTTGGCCCCCCGAAAATGCTACTTTCAGCTTTAATTTTTAAGTAATTGCTTTGCATTTATAAGTCAGTATTATTTACATTTTTAATTCTCATTTTCATTTTTTATGTAAAATTTGTACACTTTTTACATTTTTTTTTCATTAATTACTTGTTGTTTATTAATAACCGATTCATCTTTTTATCGCCTGCAGTGTGATTGTAAATTAATACAACCAAAGGGCAGGTATGAAATTTGCATTGAGCTAATTTCCCACCATTTCAACACAAAATGAAACTGTTATTTGAACGGATTCTTGAAATAACATCTCAAAAAATGGACGTTTCTCCCAATTTTACAGACACACTTTTTCATTTTTAACTGACAAAAACAATGTGAACCTTGATCCAGACCAAGGTCAAGCACTTACTGAAGATTATAAAAAGTTAAATCTTGTGATTACACTGTTTTGTTGTTTATTTGCTGACTTTTCTGAAATTCATTTTAAAATGGTGAAATGTTTGAATGCTTTCGAGCACGTGGAAAGATGTGACGAAGTAGTGTGATGAGGTGGAGTTACTCCTACCATCCCAAAGTTGATTATTTTCCTATAACAGTACATCACCAAGTGTTTTATTTTTCTTATACCACAGCAATATGACCACAATTACAGTTATATTCATTAAAATAGCAAAAACGTCATATGTATATCTTCTTTCTTGGTTCTCCATGTTACATTCAGGTCAATAATGATTGCAGGAAGCTGACTGGACATACCTGTTCCCCCTCAGAAGAACCTAAACGCTGAATCAAGGCCTTTTTTTAAAACATGACCTAAATATTGTTCTAATTGTTGTTCTACTTGGACCATAATTAAGCACAAGTGTACGCAATAAAACTTAAAATAAACAAAGAGGATTCTGTAAAACTGGTTTACATCTCAGGTGAATTGTTGCTTTTATTTCCTTGAGTATAAAGACGTTCGTAAACAGAAAAAGATGAAGAGGATTCTTCCTGCCAGCATGAGAAGCCTGTCTTCAGAGCCCTCTCTGAGATAATGTTTACTTCTGTGTGCTGCTGTCTTATCTTATTGCAGTGTGTGTGTGTGTGTGTGTGTGTGTGTGTGTGTGTGTGTGTGTGTGTGTGTGTGTGTGTGTGTGTGTGTGCAGGGTGGAGAGGGTAACTTTTAAAATGTATTCCATTACAGTTATAAATTATTTCATAAAAAATGTAAACAGTAACATAATCCAAATATCACAATATGAAAGGAATGTTATCTGTTTACTTTTGGATTACTTCAAGGTCACGTCTGTAAATAAAGTCAAGCGAAAAGCAATCTGATCTAAAATACTTTTATTTAGAGCTTAAAAACATAGTTAATGTTTGGATTTCTTTAATAAAATAAATTAATAAAAGATTACTGTCCCCGATGCGGGTAACATTACATCACAAAAGTTAGGGTGCCCCCCCAAAAAAGGAAGGAGGGAAGTGGGGGTGTCTTAATAGCATTCACAACAGTGTTACTATGAATGCAGACTTTAATACTCTGATAAAGACACACTATTAGCATCACATAAATATATATAAATAAAATTGGTTTCACTCTGCTCACATTTTCCATTTTTTCCTACATTCTTTTGAATGTCCCTGGAATAAAATAAAATATCAGATGCTACGAGTGAACCTTCTGCCATCATTTACACATTTGAATGGCCGTGCAATATGAAGCAATACCATAACATGAAATTAAAAATGACCTTATATGGTCATGGGCATTGTTTCGACTCGGGACAGCTGTCATTTCCTGCTGTTGTCAAGCAACTGTTAGGTGCCATACAAAACAGCGTTCCACCTTCGCGTGTTCGCGTGAGAGTAGGCTAATGGTTAAGAGGCAAGAGTTGGCCAAAAGTTGCTGAGTGCCTTTTATAATTGACAAATTTGTGTGTGAGAAGGTGGGAATTACAGACAGGGGTTAAAGCAACGCAAATATATGCAAACATTATGCAGTATTACACCATAAACACATCATAAAGCAGAATCCCAGACTTTTTCTCAAAAAAACAGGACGTGTCCGGGAAAAAAAGGACATATACGGTCACCCTAACAAAAGCATTTCAGAGAACAATTTGTGTTCATTTCTACCAAATAAACTTTGCGCAAAATTTATTTGTGCATGCAGCAGGAGGTTCCTCATGTGAGCCACGACTGGTAAGAGAGAACCAGAACTATAATCAAGCAGCTGTCTATATTGTGTTCTGTCAAAAGATTTGTTTATTTGCTTTTAAATGAAGAAAAAAAAATTCTGATAGTATTCCAATTTTTTTTTACAAAATATACCTGTAATCTGATTACATTGTTTTCTGATGTAACTGTAACTGATTACAGTTACCAGTGTTTTTTTTATCCTGATTATGTAACTCTGTTACATGTATTCAGTTACAAGCCTGTGTGTGTGTGCATGTGTGTGTGTGTGTGTGAGAGAGAGAGAGACAGCTAACGGTCTTTATATAAGCAAAGCTCTCAGCCTGAAAGATTAGTGCATATATTGACAGATCTGTGATTAGGTTTCCTTTCTGTCATATGCTTGTGTGTGTGTGTGTGTGTGTGTGTGTGTGTGTGTGTGTGTGTGTGTGTGTGTGTGTGTGTGTGTGTGTGTGTGTGTGTGTGTGTGTGTGTGTGTGTCTTTGAAAACATCGACTATAAATCTGAGTGACAGGAAACGCTGCCATGTTTTAAACCAAGTATCTGTAGAGGCTGTTGGAGTTTTCTTGAGTTTATTATGCTTTGAATCATGTCGTGACACTTATTCTGGCAGTTACAGACACAAACACGATACATGAACTGACTTTTTTTTTTTTTTTGTCATTTTAATAAGAAAAGTAAGCCACGGATTTGGATGTGATGCAGAACAGGAAACTCAAATTACTCTAAAAACACTAAAAACACTCTGTGCCATGCTGTTATAGAAAATAAACCCTTTACTACATGGTGTTGCCATATGGCAACAATTCATTTATCTCCAATTTTTTTCATAGGCAAAAATACAAAACTACTATTTTCCCGTGTAACTTATGTAAATAAGCTCAAAGTCTTATTGACTTTACATTAATTTTACCATGCATCATCATGCAAGACTAAAAATCTGCAGTGAAACTTAGATCTTTTTATTCTCAGTATTGTTTCCACTGCTGTTGCCCTATTATAAAAGAAAAACCAAACAAACTCATAATTATCCATGCATTCATACTCAAATTTATTTACACGGAAAGAGCAAAGTTGACAGTTTGAAGAAGCAGGTGACTCCAGAATTACAGGAGCTTCTTATTTACAATCTCCCACACCATCACCTTCCTGAAGAGTGGAATGTCACACTATAGAGAAAGAGAGACAGATGAATCACCATAACCGCATAACAAATAACATGTTTGAGAATTAAAGGTGTGTGACAAAAGAACACTGTAGCTTGATTATGTACCTGTCTGAAAGTGAGGAAGGAAATCTGCATATTTATAGGCAAAAAACAAAGCAAAAAAACGCCACAGTCATTTCCATTCGCCTGACACACACAATTTCAAGCAGAACGTTTAAATGTTTAAAATGGCACTTAATTCAGAGAAAATCTATATAATTCATTACATGGTGTCATATATTAGTTCTCATTTGGCTGATGATCTTTCTGGAAGCCTCCAGGTTGCAACCTTTCGTGACCTTGTATTCCTCTGTGACGTACTTTCTGTTAAACACAAATGAGACAAGCATCCAGACATTCTCTATCACAGATCTTCAAAGCGGTTTGACGATCAAACCAGAACGTAATGGAAAATTACGTTCACACACAACAACATGTGAGAGATATCATCAAGTCTCTGACCCACTGAGTCATAGCACTGGATGGTCTGGCATTTAAAATCAATGACATGGTGGTAAGAACCAAAAGAGGCAACAAGTTAAAGACACACTCGAAATCATATAGTGTTTGACACTTTTCAAAAACCAATGTAGATATTGAAACTTGGACTTACAGCCAAAGCCCAGAGCAGGCCAAGGTGCAGAGGAACAAAACAAGATCACAGCTGAAGAGATCCACAGTTTTGGTCCAATTTTTTCACTGCTACATGGCCTGCAAAATGTCCTTCACCATTATAACGTTTTGGGTAGAAGAAAGTGCTGAAGGAGTAGACCTTAGGGCTTCCCAGCTGATCACTGTTTCTCTTCATTAGCAAGGAGAAATAAAAGTTGATAACTTTTATAAAGCACTTACATTGGCTGTCAGTGATGTCATGCATCCCTAATAATGAGTTTTTCCTCTTCCTTTTTCAATGAGCCACATTGGTCTGATTAGGTTGATATTGTTAGCAGATGACTATTAGAACTTTTTATTTCTCCAAATAGACCAGCATTTTCTTTTATATCAGGCCACGGAAGTAGTAAACACTTATTCATCTTTTCTACTGTACATATATTAGCTGCATATGCGCTTTTAACTCAAACAAACAAAACAGTGTAGATTTATAATGTAGGCAATGATACTTATTATTGCCCATAGTATTACCAGTAATATTGATCAATATTGGCCCAAATTTATGTCAGTCTGTCCCTATTTACTGCACCATCAAAGCAAGACAAATGAACTAAAATAATTTAATGAATACCCATTAGCAACACATTTTACTGTACTTCCGTAACGTAAAATATTTATCGATCAAGAATTGCTCGGTGTGTGATAAGTAATACATGGCAATCGTTTATTTTTTGTCATCTAAACAAATTTATATATTTTGAGTATTTGGTTAAATGGTAAAATCGACAGTGTCCTCCACTAATATTGGCACCCTTGGTAAATATGAGCAAAGAAGGCTGTGAAAAATTGTCTTTATTGTTTAACCTTTTGATCTTTTGTTAAAAGAATTCACAAAAATAATCTGCTCTCGTTGATATCAAACAATTGCAAACAAAACACAGGTTTATCAAAAAAATATCTTTGTTAAATATAGGTGTGCAACAATTATTGGCACCTTTTTAGTCAATACTTTGTGCTACCCCCCTTTGCCAAGATAACAGCTCTGAGTCTTCTCCTATAATGATGAGGTTGGAGAATATGCGGTGAGGGATCTGAGACTGTTCCTCCATACAGAATCTCTCCAGATCCTTCACATTTCGAGGTCCACGCTGGTGGACTCTCCTCTTCAGTTCACCCCACAGGTTTTCTATGGGGTTCAGGTCAGGGGACTGGGATGGTCAGGGCAGGACCTTGATTTTGTGGTCAGTAAACCATTTTTGTGTTGATATTGATGAAGTTTTGGATCATTGTCCTGCTGGAAGATCCAACCACGGCCCATTTGAATCTTTCTGGCAGAGGCAGTCAGGTTTTCATTTAATATCTGTTGATATTTGATAGAGTCCATGATGCCATGTATCCTAACAAAATGTCCAGGTCCTCTGGCAGAAAAACAGCCACAAAACATTAAAGATCCACCTCCATATTTAACAGTGGGCATGAGGTACTTTTCCATATGGCTACCTCTCTGTGTGCTCCAAAACCACCTCTGGTGTTTATTACCAAAAAGCTCTATTTTGGTTTCATCTGACCATCGAACCCAATCCCATTTGAAGTTCCAGTAGTGTCTGCACACTGAAGACGCTCGAGTTTGTTTTTGGATGAGAGTAGAGGCTTTTTTCTTGAAACCCTTCCAAACAACTTGTGGTGATGTAGGTGACTTCAGATTGTAGTTTTGGAGACTTTCTGACCCCAAGACACAAATAACTTCTGCAACTCTCCAGCCGTGATCATTGGAGATTTTTTGGCCACTCGAACCGTCCTCTTCACAGTATGTGGACACGATATAGACACACGTCCAATTCCAGGTTGATCCACATTTCCAGTTGACTGGAACTTCTTAATTATTGCCCTGATGGTAGAAATGGGCAGTTCCTAGTCACCCAGGTGTACAATTTTTATTTATTTATTTATTTATTTATTTATTTATTTATTTATTTATTTTAAATATCAGTGGGAACATATTTCAAGTATATTTTTCTCATATGAATTCATAGGGGTGCCAATAATTGTTGCACACCTATATTTACCAAAGATTTTTTTTTATAAACCTGTGTTGTGTTTGCAGTTGTTTGATGTCCATGAGAGTATTTTTATGATTTTTTTAAACAAAAGATCAAAAGATTAAACAATAAAGACAATTTTCACAGTCTTCTTTGTTCATATTTCACAAGGGTGCCAATATTAGTGGAGGGCCCTGTACATGCATACATGAGGAGGGGCTGTATGTAGCAGAAGACCTTCATGTTGTTCAATAACACTCTTTTAAATCGATTTCAGTTTCTCAGTGACAAGATGAAGGTGTAAGTAGATTCCCTCATGTTCTCAAAAGCTTTTATAAAGCCTAGCACTGAGTCAAGGTGACTGGAGTTATTATATTAAATGCTGCTTCCTGGTTTTTCCTCAAGACTAGATTGTACCCCCCCCCCCCCCCCCCCTTTGTGTCCTGTGGTATATTTCCACACTTAAGGTGAATGTAAGAATATTGCTAAACGAAAAAAAAAAAAAAAACCCACAAGAACCAACAAAAACAATAAATTATTTACTTATAAATATTTGTATTAAACAGTACATAAAAAATAACATAAAGTATGACAGAAATGCATAAAAAAGAATATACAGAATAATTAAAAAAATTAACAAGTCAACTATCAATTTACAAAAGTACATAAAAATAAAGTACATACAATTTAAGTAATTAATTACAAAACTATGTTAAAAAAATTCAGAATGACTTAAAAATAGGGGAAAATCTTTTTAAAAATGTAAAAGTAGAAAGATAAGCAAAGAAAATCACAGGTAAAAGTAGAAATATAATCTATTTACACACCACTTCTAATCTAATCACTCCAGTCTCCTGTCCGTGCTGACACCAGTACATGCACTCTAAAAAACACTGGGTTAAAAACAACCCAAATTGTGTTATTTTTATCCCAACGGCTGTGTAAATAAAGGACAGAACACATTGTGGGCTAAACTAAGCCATCATGTTGGGTTGTTCGTTTTAACCCAGAAATTGGGTTGTTTTTAAACCCAAAGGATCTACCACATTATAAGCAAATATGTGAACATGGTGTCTCCTTTATTTATACCCAAGAAGGTGTTGAGAAATGTGTTGCTAGAGCTGCTAAAGGGGTGTTTATATTTAGAATTTGAAGTAAATGACTTAAATAAGTCATATATTTAAGTCCAAAACGTCAGATTTTGATCAAAGGAGACGTTTAAAACATCCAATAAACTGAGAAACCGACTTACGATCCAGTGAGCATTACAAACAAGTAAGCCAAGGCTAACGAAGATAGCGGTGCATTTAATGTCGTGTAAACTGGACTGTTATCGCACATTTTTGCTTTTTCTATTGTACAGTAACGGTTTTATGGATAAATATATCGATACGAAGCTTCACTCTTAAACCAGATGTGTTAAAAATAACACAGTGTTAATTTTGAACACACACGCGTGTCTAGTTAAGGACGACACATTTTGTGTTGCTTTTAACACAATCAGTGTGTTAGTACATTTAACACATGCTGAGTGTTAAACAATTCCACACAAAGATGTGTTTAAAAAATAACACAAAAATAACACAGATGTGTTGCCTATACTTTTTTCCCTACAATTATCCCAAAATGCAGTATGTTTGTACGCTAAAATTCTCCTAAATGCTCACAAAATAAACAAACAACCGCATGAAATTCAGGTGACATTTATTAAAATCATTTAAACATTTTGACAGATGTAAGAACAGGAGTTGATGCATCTTCTTACAAATCTCCCTGCCATCTGGGAAGACAGGAGCTGTAAAAGAAAAGCTGTTAAAGAGCAAAAAGCGTGTTGGTTAGACATTAAGTACAAAATATGGACAAATGCCTTTGGACTTCAACTGAGAATTTGTGTTACAGAATCCTAATCAGCCTTGACATTACAAAGCTAGCTAAGTTCCATTAGCCACTGACTGTCTGCACCTGTTACCCAGCATTAACATTTACCGAACACATGACGAAACATGGCTCAAACCAACCCTCCTAATGCTAATTACTACAGCTTGCCTTGTCCAAAACACTAGCTAAATATAGTTAACGTTAACCCACTCTCTGTATTATATCATGGTGAACAGTTGTAAAATGCTACGTTATCGTTAACTCTCAAAAAGGGAATGGGAATGTATAACATTACCGCAAGCTGTATGCTAAACAGTACAGTATGCAGTACATGATGTTCACCGTGATCGGTAAAGTTAATTATCACTCGCTGAGTTACTGTTTTCCAATGAATACATTTTCTAGAGTTCCCTGCCTAAATATCACAAACTCAGCCAGCCATTTTCAGCAGCATTAATGCTAAATACTGATGAACGCTAACTTAACGGTGGTCATCTTTGTCTTCCTCTCCTCAGGACTCCAACTCTGCTGTCGCAATCACGCGTGTGCATTTTTCTTCTTCTTCTTTTTTTACACATTTAATTTGATCATTTAACACAACGTGTTGAAATAGTAATAAAAGAAAAAGTGTGTAGGATATTAACACATCCTTTCTGACGGTGTTTCTCCAAATAAATCTAACAGTCTGTCCGTGTGAAAACCGCTACCTCCATCTGAGGAGAATTCAAACTGAGTTCATTTGACCCAAGGAGCTGGGCTGAGGTGTCGGAGTGGGGGAGGGGTGCAATGATTCAACTGTCAGTGAAAATGACCCACCACTAACCCAGCGGTTGGGTTACACAAAACTACCTCCAAAACTACCCAAGACTCAGAAAATAACCCAATTAAATGACCCAAAAGGCTCAACCCTGTGTTTGGGTACAAAAAATAACCAAGCATTTTTTTAGAGTGTGTGAGATTTCAATTTCCATCTCATTTCAAGTCCAGTAGCTCTCTGATTGCTTTATATATATATAAATATATATATATTACCTCTGGACATCTTGGAGAGAGAGAGAGAGGAAAGAGGAGAGAAAAATACAGGCACTAAATTGAAGATTGATTAAAAAATTGATTAACGACTTACTTTTTTTGAAATACTGTAAAACCTGGATTTAGGTTCCACCCTATACAGCTGTTGAAACTTCTCATCTTTGGACTCTTCAGACCTCGGAGATGTGATTGACATGCAGGTGATTTTAATCATCTGACTGAAGTTCAGAAAATCCACTTAAGCATGCGCGTAACCTGGCTCTGAATATGAGGAACTTTCCCCCACATGCAGTACTGCTTGTCTTTACTCTTCTACACCTGGACACAATTATCAGCACAGTATCCGGCATCGCTCAGAACCGGTCCGTATTGAGTCAAATAGAAGAATCCATTTTGAGTCTGGTTCTTCCATGTGGACTTCTTCCTTGCCTCTGGCTTGTTCATTAGGGATCGAAATCTAAATCTGGATTTCTATAAAGCTGCTTTGTGATGCTGTCTATTGTTAAAAGCACAAATAAATTCAAATTGAAATGGAAGAGCGTAACAATGTCTCCGATAGAACAGAACTTTAATTGCTGAGTCACTGCTGAGTTTTACTTTCTTTGAGATCTCACTCTGACCTTGTTGTGTCCAGTGATGGCCAAACACTCCCAAACAATACAACACTGCAAATGCTTTTGCTCTTCTTTTTGTCCCAATGGGGGAGAAAGAGATTGCGAGAGAGGGACAAAGCAAACAAGTAAACGTGTGTGTCTGTGTGTGTGTGTGTGTGTGTGTGAAGGAAAAGAATGAAAAGGGAATGAGAAAGAGGCACACTGTCAGGTCAGCAATTGAAATTCTGTGTCCATAAGCATGGTGTGAACAGATAACCGGCTCCATCCTAATCTCTCTAATAGCATCTCCGACGCAAAGCCGCTCCACCTGCTGTAGCAACTTATGCTCAAAAGCTGACAGATTTCACCAATTCAGTGAAATGATATGCTGTATCGTTGTTGTATGCTGTCTATATGCTCTGATCTGAATCAATGTTATTGAATAAGGTGCAAAAGTCCTCTGAGAAAAATGTCAAAAAGAACATATCATTGATATTTCTTATTACTAACACTCATGCTGACATGCTGCTACAGTAAAAATAATCAGCAGTGTAGTGATGAAGCAGAGACTACCCTGAGGCTGATTAATCTGAAGTGTTTTATTCCTCTTACGCTACTGCAACTTACCAATGATTACTTACCAACTTTTTTCCATACCGCTTAACGTATACAGGGTCATGTGGAGCCTGGAGCCTATCCCATGGAACTTGGGGCACAAGGCATGGGACACCCTCGATGGGGAGCCAACCCATCACAGGGCACAACCACACACCCATTTGCACAATTTAGAAATGCCAATTAGCAACCTATATAGCATGTCTTTGAACTGGGGAGGAAACCGGATGAAACCTCCAAAGCATGGGGAGAACATGCAAATTCCGCACACACAGGGCGGAGGCAAGATCTGAACCCCCAACCCTTGAGGTGCGAGGCAAACTTGCTAATATCTAAGCCACTGTGCCTCCACCAATGATTATTTTATTTAATAAAGAACATAAAAAAATCGCAGTTGTAATGTTGCCGAGAAACCGCAAAACAGTCCTGAAGCTTTACCTCTGAATGTTACAAAGTGCCGACACTGGCAACTCCTTCCATATACGTTAAATAAACATACATTTACATTTAAAAGCACAAGAAAAGTGCAGGGTTTATTGAACAAACGAAGAGCGCAGATCGTAGTCAATATAACAGTCTGGGTAGAAGCCGAATTCAGACGTGAACGCAATGAACAAATCCAAAGGAGCGTTGAGAATTGCAAACAGGAACATTGGCAAGACTTCATAAGCTGTATACATAGAACTAGAGTCTCCGAAAGAGGAAGTCATCGCGATCAGGAGTGCTAGGTAGACAGGAAGTTCCGGTCATAGTGATGTGGCATGGACTTCACACATTCCTGTGAATGAGCTGTTACCATAGAAACAAAAACGTATCAGAATGAGCGCATTCATGTAAACATGCACTACTGTACAGCAAACAATCTTGCTATTACATGCAAAAAAGTTATCTAAAACTGCTTCCAATCCGATCAGATAGAGTTGTTCGCTTCCCAAGGTTTAAAAAAATACCCATAATCCAATATTACGACCATAAATTAGTGAATCAAATCGCATACGCATATCGTATAATTCTAACATTCTGCTGAAAACGAGATTAACTTAGATCCACATTAACCTTCAGTCTATGCAAACTTGAATTCCCCATTAGCTTTACACTGTGTGTGTGTGTGTGTGCGCGTGTGTGCATGATATAAAATCCCCCGTATCCTCCACTAAATCCTCCGTCTGCTGACTGCCAGAGCCATCACACTTCCACTAACCACAGCATGAACTCAATGTCGTTGTGAAATAGCAGCTTGGAAGATTACATGGATTTGGCTTTAGTAATGCATAAATGTGAAACACACACACACACACACACACACACACACACACACACACACACACACACACACACTACTCCTACATAATTCTATTTACTAATACTGTACAATGCTGTTGAATTCTGGATTCTGATTGGTCTGTAGGTGTTGATTAATTTCCTATAACAGCAGCTCTGACACTGCTGTGAAGCTGTTACATTACATTTTCTCAGTAACATGACAAGCTATGTTTTTTTTGTCTTAGTAACTTTACGAGAGAGAGAGAAAAAAAGAGAGACTGGTGAGGGAAAGACAGTTTATAGCTGTTACAAGGAACATTAAGTGTAACTATAAAGGGGATAAAAAGTACAATGTGTTTTTCTTTAATAAAGTAATTGTGGGTAAATTGCTATGGAATAAGAGGAATAACACCACCTCATCACTCAGTACTTTACTATAACAGCACCACACAGGGATAATGGAACAGTCCAGGTAGCCGAGCAGATTTCTTTACGTCCCAGAAGGCTGTGCTATCATGACCTTTTACCCTCACGCTGTACAGCTGTCCTTCTGGTTAGAGTGTATAATGACTGTATTTTATCCGGTTTCCATGTGGGTCAGAGACGTGTATTAAATTCAGTAGTGAACTCTGGGATCAGGGTCGTCTCCTCATGGCTGCTCCGGTGTCCACCATCCGCTAGATTGGCTCGGCATCGCTCTGGGAATAGCGCGGGGGGGTGGGGGGGATTAGTCAGCTTCATCCTCTGGTGTAGTGTCAGGTTTGTGCATTTTTCGCTTCAGTCAACTTCGACCTGTCAAATCTACACGCATCAACAATGTTCATGCTGACTATTTTTGTTTTGAAAAAACAGCCTGTAAGAATGTTATTGATAGAATTGTTCATTTAAAACAAATGTACATGCTAGACCACTCGCAATGCTAGCTAACACTGAGTGTGTGTGAGTATATATGTTTTTTTTTTAATTAAAAAATATTAGTAATCTGTCATCAAAGCAAAGTATATGGTTTCTGACCTGTTTTGGCTCTTTAATAGTTATTTCACATTCAAAGCCATCGATTCGGATTTGTTAAGAGTTTCCTGACACATATGTCATCAAAGAATTCTGGCTTCAGATGGAGGAATTTGTAACTAGCTTGGTAGCTAATTAACTAATGCTAGCTTGGTAGCTGAAAGAACACAATTAGATAAAGAAATAAACAGAGATCTCAAATCAGGTGAGAAAATGCACAGAAAAATACACACACCACAAACGACCAGATGAGCTGCTTTTAATCAATAGCAAGCTAGCTATTGCTAGTTTAACCAGTTAAAAGGAGGTTCATGAACATCAGACTAACTAACTAGTATTTGTTTCAGATGAATGAAGTACATTTATCTGCTTTCTTTACCTCTGCCTGGCTGTTTTTACAGCACGCATCATTACTGATTGGGCGTACCCTTTCGTAATCAGTGTACAGTCTGAGACGTGGCCTTGGATTCTCATTGAACGTGTGTTGAGTTTCTATTCGAAGCCTATTCTTCACATTTTTCGACCAGAGATCTATTTAAGTACCCAAATTACATTGCTTTGATGTAGAATCCCGGTGCATTACGGCTTTTGTTGGGGTTAGTTTAATTTATTCCTCCTCATCTCCTCTACGTCCGTTAATCACAACATTAGAGCGATTCCTTTTTGGTATTACCTTATGTGTGTCAGCTTCTCCATTTTACTTTAGCCCCTGAGCCTCGCCACAACATGCCCCGACTCGTCTCATCTTCCCCTTGCTGACTTCCTGCCCTGAGCTAAACAAATCAAAGAGAAACCCATATGCCGCTGTCCGCATTCATTACTCACCCGGAGCTCCGTTAAACCCTGTAGCAGGACTGCGCAGTGGACAGTGGACATCCTTATTACTTGCTGTGTCTTTAAATTTTGGAGCAAATACAATTTGTGAGCAATTGAATATTATTTTAGCTTTATCTCAATTATTATATGTTAATATAAACAATCAAACAATCCAAACCCTTTCCAATGTTTGGGAATTTCCTTGTTTTATCTCCGAGACCCATTCTTTGTACATCAACAAATAACAAATCCAAGATAATGCGATGTATTTGGTTCTTCAAACACTTGAGAACGTGATTAGCCAGATTAATTTATCTTGAGATAATATCTCATTTTGCCTGGAAACAGCAAACATACTGTATATTAAGACCCAAAGCCCTGATCAGCGAGTCAGTCATTGGCTAATGAGAACGGAAAGGAAGTTAGTAAGATACACACTGTTTTATTTAATGTGCTGAAAGGAAAATAAAACTTGAGTCTTGAAATCAGAATATTTGCACAAGATTCATCTACTTTCTTTGTGCTAAAGAAATTGGGCCTATGTTTTGGTTTATGTTTTTCTCATCTAAAGAAAGTACTTGGGAAAAAATCCAGTGGTGTGACACAAAGTGGAGTTTCTGTTACCACCCTGAAGTAGAGTATTTTACTATAAAAGCACATCCTGAAGTGTTTTTTTTCCTCTTATACCACAGCAGTTTTAATTATTAGGTTTTGTAATTTATTAAAGAACAACTCATCATACTATTTACCCATTTATATTTGCATTTAATGTCTGCTAAATGAAGAAAATGTAAATGTGAGTTAATGGCGAGATGAGACGCATATAAAGATGGTTCAGTTAGCAGACGCTGCCAGCATGTTGGAAACGAGGTGTGATCACGGTTTATAAACAGCCCGAGTGGGCATTTTATTGTGACATAACATCATCTATTATCTTCTGCTCTCGAGTCAACTTTACACCATAATTTGGGAGTGTCTGCTAACTGGGGAGAAAATAATAGGACACGAGCTTTAATTTCCTGCAGCTAGATATCATCAGGTTTCTCTAATCAGGACATTTATAGGTGTGTTAGAGCAGAGTCAATACCTGAACTGTAGGGAGACTTCTCTCAAACACATTCCCTAAACTCACATCTGTGCACTGTACTGCAATTTATTCAAAATTCACTTAAAAACAATCCGACTTTTCCTTCCCACATCTGCAAAATGAGACCCAAATAAGGCCAACAAGCCAATCAGAAGTATTATTATTCAGTCTTTGAACCAATCTGAACTCTTGTTATTCAACAGCAATGTCATGGATGTAAAATCCATCACCAGTGAACCGAAAACAGTCTATAATGAGGCGTGCCTATGGTGAGCTGTGTCTACGATGAGCCATGTCTATAGTGAGCTGTGTCTGTAGTAAGCCATGTCTATGGTTAGTCCTGTCTTTGGTGAGCCATGTCTATGGTTAGTCATGTCTGTGGTGAGCCATGTCTGTGGTGAGCCATGTCTATGGTTAGTCATGTCTATGGTTAGTCATGTCTGTGGTTAGTCATGTCTATGGTGAGCCATGTCTATGGTTAGTCATGTCTATGGTTAGTTATGTCTATGGTGAGCCATGTCTATGGTTAGTCATGTCTATGGTTAGTCATGTCTACGGTGAGCCATGTCTATGGTGAGCTATGTCTATGGTTAGTTATGTCTATGGTTAGACATGTCTATGGTGAGCCATGTTTATGATGGGCCATGTCTATAATTAGTCATGTCTATGGTGAGCCATATCTATGGTTAGTCATGTCGATGGTGAGCCATATCTATGGTTAGTCCTGTCTATGATGAGCCATGTCTATGGTGAGCCATGTCTATGGTGAACTGTGTCTATGGTTAGTCATGTCTATGGTGAGCCATGTCTATGGTTAGTCATGTCTATGGGTAGTCCTGTCTATGATGAGCCATGTCTATGGTTAACTGTGCCTATGGTATGTCCTGTCTTTGGTGAACTGTGTCTATGGTGAGCCATGTCTATGATGAACTGTGTCTATGGTGAACTGTGTCTATGGTTAGTCCTGTCTGTGATGAGCCATGTCTATGGTTTGTCCTGTCTATGGTGAGCTGTGTCTATGGTTTGTCCTGTCTATGGTGAACTGTGTCTATGGTGAACTGTGTCTATGGTGAGTCATGTCTATGGTGAACTGTGTCTATGATGAGTCATGCCTATGGGAGTCATGCATATGGTGAGCCATGTCTATGGTGAACTGTGTCTATGGTGAGCCACGTCTATGGTGAACTGTTTCTATGGTGAGACATGTCTATGGTGAACTGTGTCTATGGTTAGTTTTGCCTATGGTGAACTGTGTCTATGGTGAGCCATGTCTATGGTGAACTGTGTCTGTGGTTAGTATTGTCTGTGGTGAACTGTGTCTATGGTGAGCCATGTCTATGGTGAACTGTGTCTATGGTGAGCCATGTCTATGGTGAACTGTGTCTATGGTTAGTCTTGTCTATGGTGAACTGTGTCTATGGTGAGCCATATCTAGGTGAACTGTGTCTGTGGTTAGTTATGCCTATGGTGAACTGTGTCTATTGTGAGCCATGTCTACGGTGAACTGGGTCTATGGTGAGCCATATCTATGGTGAACTGTGTCTATGGTGAGTCATGTCTTTGGTGAACTGTGTCTATGGTGAGCCATGTCTATGGTTAGTCCTGTCTATGATAAGCCATGTCTATGGTGAACTGTGTCTATGGTGAACTGTGTCTATGGTGAGTCATGTCTATGGTGAGCCATGTCTATGGTGAACTGTGTCTATGGTTAGTCTTGTGTATGGTGAACTGTGTCTATGGTTAGGTATACATATGGTGAACTGTGTCTATGGTGAGCCATGTCTATGGTGAACTGTGTATATGGTTAGTTATGTTTATGGTGAATTGTGTCTATGGTGAACTGTGCCTATGGTGAACTGTGTCTATGGTGAGTCATGTCTATGGTGAACTTTGTCTTTGGTGAGTCATGTCTATGGTGAACTGTGTCTATGGTCAGTCATGTCTTTGGTGAACTGTGTCTATGATGAGTCATGCCTATGGTGAACTATGTCTATGGTGAGCCATGTTTATGGTTAATCATGTCTATGGTGAACTGTGTCGATGGTGAGCCATGTCTATGGTGAACTGTCTCTATGGTTAGTATTGTCTATGGTGAACTGTGTCTATGGTGAGCCATGTCTATGGTGAACTGTGTCTATGGTTAGTCTTGTCTATGGTGAACTGTGTCTATGGTTAGTTTTGCCTATGGTGAACTGTGTCTATGGTGAGCCATGTCTATGGTGAACTGTGTCTATGGTTAGTTATGTTTATGGTGAACTGTGTCTATGGTGAGCCATGTCTATGGTGAACTGTGTCTATGGTGAGTCAGGTCTATGGTGAACTGTGTCTATGGTGAGTCATGTCTATGGTGAACTGTGTCTATGGTTAGTCATGTCTATGGTGAACTGTGTCTATGGTTAGTTTTGCCTATGGTGAACTGTGTCTATGGTGAACTGTGTCTATGGTTAGTTATGTTTATGGTGAATTGTGTCTATGGTGAACTGTGTCTATGGTTAGTTTTGCCTATGGTGAACTGTGTCTATGGTTAGTATTGTCTATGGTGAACTGTGTCTATGTTTAGGCTTGTCTATGGTGAACTGTGTCTATGGTTAGTTATGCCTATGGTGAACTGTGTCTATGGTGAGCCATGTCTATGGTGAACTGTGTCTATGGTTAGTTATGTTTATGGTGAACTGTGTCTATGGTGAACTGTGTCTATGGTTAGTTATGCCTATGGTGAACTGTGTCTATGGTGAGCCATGTCTATGGTGAACTGTGTCTATGGTTAGTTATGTTTATGGTGAACTGTGTCTATGGTGAACTCTGTCTATGGTGAGTCTTGTCTATGTTGAACTGTGTCTGTGGTGAATCATGTCTATGGTGAACTGTGTCTATGGTTAGTCATGTCTATGGTGAACTGTGTCTATGGTCAGTCATGTCTATGGTGAACTGTGTCTTTGATGAGCCATGTCTATGGATGTCTCTAATGCTCAACAAGTTTGGACACCTTAAATGTTTATAAATGAATAAAATAAAATAAAAACCTCAACACAACTGCATATAATATAGTAATTCCTTATTACATTTAGTTTTAAGCTTTATTCTCAATCAAGAGATGCCAAAAATACTGGACATTATTTAAAAAAACCTTTAAAAAACACAAATACATTTTCTTTAGCAAGCATATTTTAAATGTTTTCAAAAATACGATTGTCTCTTTTGTCTCTTTTTACATAGAAAACAGCATTAAGATCCCTAAATCAGTCATGACAATATTTTACTGAAAATCTGCGACAGAAATCTGTCCTGAAAAAATAAATTAACATTTAAATAAAAACCAGAAAAAAAGACCCTGGTTACTTTGCCAGAATTTGTTAAATGAAACTGATCACACACTAAAAGAAAGAAAGAAAAAAAGGCTTTTTTTTTTTTTTTTTTTTGTCTACTGGGCTTGTGATGCCTCAGGCTTGTGATGCCTCTGATTTTAGTGATCATTACATAATAGTTTATTATATTTATATTTAGACACAAGCCTCTCTCTGTGTAATACCTAACAAATGAAAATGTAGTCTTCTTTCTCACTGTCTGTCCTTCTCTTTCTTTCTGTCTCTCCATTTGTCTCTCTGCATTTCTCTATCTGTTTATCTCCATTGGTCTTCCTCTTCTTATCTTCCTCCATCTGTACTTCTTTCTCTTCTTTTGTATCTATTTGGATCTCTCTCTCTCTCTCTCTCTCTCTCTCTCTCTCTCTCTCTCTCTCTCTCTCTCTCTCTTGCTCTCTCTCTCTCTCTATTGATCTACATTGCTCTCTTTTTCTCTCTATCTCTTTGCAATTCCCCCCCCCCCCCCCTTTTTTAATCTCTGTATATCTCTTCAGTTTTGTCTTTCACTATGTACCCTTGTATCTTGGGTGGTTTTCTCTTTCCTTTGTATTTTATTCATCCTTCTCTCTTTCTTATTCTTCTGTTTTTCTCTCTATTGATCTTCATTTACCTTTATATCTTTTCTTAACTTTATCTTTTTCTGTCTGTTTTTCTGTACTGGCGCGTCTCAATCAGCTCCCTAGGGCGTGAATTATTATATCGTTTACATGAGTTCAGGTACTGGTAAGGACTCTGGCTCACTACACATTGAAACACTGATGACTCAATTTTCGGTGACATGACTACGTACTCACGTTGTAAAACATCACTACTAGCATTTATCAACAACAGGCAGGGCCTTTTATTTTTTATTTTTTTTTACTGTATTGTGTTTAAAGTACATTATGGAAAATACTTTGATTGTTATGTTACATATCCTTGCAAAATTTCAGTCAAATATTAATTATAAATGTTAACTAGATTGTGTTCACTACCTGTCTAGCAATGTGTTTATGCTTATGTTGAACTATAAAGGGTTGTCTTTTCAAAACTTCTATCACATTTGATGATGTTTATTGACTTTAGTGTCTAGTGCAATATATGTTTTGAGCCATTAATCCATATACAGTGGGGGAAATAAGTATTTAAAGCGTCAGCATTTTTTCAGTAAATATATTTCCTATGAGGTTATTCACATTAAATTTTCACCAGACTTTGGTATTAACTCAAGAAATACGCACATATAAAGAAATATAAACATTAAAGTCCATAAATGAAGAACAAGTGGAGAAAATGGAGCCCCACAGTGACATCACCAAGAACAGGATGTCCATCCAAAATTTACAAAAGGACAAGCCAAAAACTTACCAGGGAGTCTGCCAAGAGACATATGGCAACATTAAAGTAGCTGCAGGAATATCTGACAAGTACTGATTACTCTCTACGTCTGACAACAATCGCTCATATGTCTGGGCTATGGGGTAGGGTAGCTAAACGGAAACCCTTTCTCACAAAAAAAAACAACAACTAAATCACCCCAAACTATGTGGTCTGTTGAGACCAATTCCAAAACGTCTAATAATTCCATAATTCCAAAAGGTATGTTTGGTGCAAAGACAGAGCTGTGGCTTTAATCAAGGTGGAGGGAATCATGAATAGCTACAAATAACAGTCAATTTTAGATCAAAACCTTCAGGTGTCTGCTAGAAACCTGTAGATGAAAAGGAATTTCACCTTTCAGCGTGACATCAGTACATTTACATGGACAACAATAATCCGATATGAACCCGATTAAAACAATACACTGATTGATAAACTATACTTAAGAAACTATGTAAACAGTGATTACCTTAATCTGACTAAAGTCATACTCGAAGTAAACACAGATCGAATTAATGTGGAGTACTCCTGTTTTAGTCGCATTATCGAGGTGCATTACAGACATGTAAACAACTTAATCACACTATTGACATTGTGTGGGAGTTTTCACCGCATTTTGCGACAGGACACATACACATACGGCAGCGGTAAACGTTTGACAGAAAACAAGAGACCATTGTTCCCTCAGAAAAAACTCAGGCCCACACCACAAATCTCCTTCATACCCTAAATTCCGTATTCAACTTCTGGTAGGATCTAAGTGTACTGCGCAACTCAAAATCTCTGGAACTGATTCACCTTGTTTACTTGACACTGGATCACAGGTGAGTACAATCCCTTGGTCCTTTTACCAGACTTCTTTGGATAATTATCCCATCAAGCCCCTAAACCTTCTGCTTGAGGTCAGTGGTGCAAACGGTAAGCCAGTTCCATATAAAGGATATGTTGAAATTCCAATCACTTGTCCAGAATACATGGTAGGGTCTGAGAATGAAATTTCCAAACTTGCACTAGTTGTTCCTGATTTCAACCCTGGAAAACAGTCTGAAATCTTGATCGTGACTAACACTCTCGATTCCTTGTATGCTGAATGTTCTGACTTGAATAGGCTTGAACACCATTCCCCGCAGTTCGGATGCAGTTCTGTACTCAAAACTCTGGAGTTATGGCATAAACGAATGCCAATGGATGCCTTGGACTGGTGAGACTACAAAGCAAGGAGCCTGTAGTCATTCCAGCACAGCAGACAGTTGCTCTCTGTGGATAAACAAATGTGAATTGCTGAAATTGTGAAGTGGAAGGATCGGATCAGTAAGAAGCTCAGTGATATGTCTGATCGTGTTCGCACAATATGACCTTCATTTCCGTCAAACATCCAAAGTCTTTCTGACAAAACCCCTTTTAAGCAAAGGGCGCGCCCTATCCATCCTCATGACTTGGCTGCTGTCAGACGGCACTTGCAAGAGTTAAAAAGTCAGGAGCAATCTAGGAATCCGAGTTTCCTTTTGCATCCCCAATCGTAGTCATACATAAGAAGAATGGTGACATAAGACTATTTGTGATTTACAGAAAAGTAAATTCAAAAACTGTGAAGGATTACTATGCTTTGCCAAATCTCAAAGAGTCTTTCTCAGCCTTAATGTGTTCTCAAAAGGTTCTCAGTCCTGGATTAGAAATCTGGATATTACCAGATCGAGATGGAAGAGTCTGACAAGTATAAAACCGCTTTCTCTTGAGCCTTCGGATTTTGGGAGTTAAACAGGATGCCTCAGGGCATTACCAAGGCACCAAGTACATTCCAGTGATTAATGGAAAAGTGTATGGAGGATCTTACTAAGCTCTTAGTGTACACATGGTTCCACTATGAAGTGGAACCTTGACATGAAAATAAGTGTACACATAATATTTCAGACCAGAGTCCAGGCGGATCCTGAAAAGATTACTGCTCTTAAGACCTGGCCAAAACCAAAGAACCTAAAAGAGCTAAGATCATTCCTGGGGTTTTCAGGATACTATTGACGGTTTGTCTGTGATTATTTCAAGATAGTGAAACCCTTAAATGACTTAACTGTTGGTTATGCTTCACTGAATCTTAAGACCATGAACAGCGATTTGAAGAGAAATGATTTTAACCCAAAAAAGTCATTTTGGGAGTCGATGGACAACAGCTTGTGATGAAGCATTCGACACAACTATCTCTGAACTTACCAGTGCCCCTGTGCTTGGGTGTGTGAACCCAACCTTGCCTTATACCCTCCATACAGGCGCAAGTTCCACAGGTCTTGGTGCCGCATTATATCAGGAACAAGATGGAGAGGAAAAGGTCATAGCTTTTGCCAGTAGAGGTATTTCAAGAAGTGAGTCTTGATAGATACACTGCCCATAATTTAGAATTTCTTGCCCTAAGCGGGCAGTGACCGAGAAATTCTCTGACTACTTATAGGGTAGCCATTTCACGGTCATAACTGACATATCTTAACATCTTTACCTCTACAAAGCTTGATGCCATAAGTTATCGTTGGCTATCCGCATTAGCAGCATTCTCTTTCGATCTGATATATAGATCAGGAAAGCAAAACCAAGATGCTGATGGATTATCAAGATGTCCCCATGGTGAGATGATCATTGATATGGTATCACAAAAAGTACAGCAACGAATATAGCAATTTGCTGCAAAGCATCTGGGTGGAGATAAAGGTGTAGTCATGGACTATGCTGTTGTTTAAGCTATGTGTGATAAGCACATTGTTCAGCAAGAGCATGGAACCTCTGTTGCACTAGTGGAGTCCTTGGCAATTATTCCTGGTTGTTTTGCTCAAGAATTGACTGAATCTGAGTCTGCATTATCTAATTTAACTGGTGTAGACCTGCAACGTGAACAAAGAGCAGACGTCACAATGAACCTGGTCATTACTCACCTAGAGGAATGCCAGATGCTATGCTGGCTGGTGGGGTACGAATGTCCACATATACCCTTGTTGCTGAGGGAGTAGAACTGCTTAGAATTAAGGGATGGAATCCTGTACAGATGATGGCAGTGGGATGATCAAAAACTTACCAATTGGTGTTACCTGTAAAGTTCCATGCTATGGTGCTGGAGAGCCTGCATGAACAGATGGGCCACATGGGAATAGATCACACCCTTGACCTTGTCTGTTCTCATTTTAAATTGGCCAAAGATGAGTGCTGATATCAAGAGGAAGGTTAAGACCTGGCAATGGTGTGTTAAGGGGAAAGCTGTCCCAGAGAAATCTGCACCCTTGAACATTTAGGTTACACTGCCCCTAGAGTTGCTCTGTATAGACTTTCTTTCTATCAAACCAGACTGAAGTAATGTCCAGGATGTACTTGTCATGATGGATCATTACACCAAGTATGCAATTGCCATACCCACCAACAATCATAAAGCAAGGACTGTAGCTAAGTGCCTTTGAGACAGATTCATTGTCCACTATGGTTTCCCAGAGTGGATACTAAGCAATCAAGGAGGCAACATTGAATCTAAACTTATCAAAGAGCTTTGCGAGACGGCAAAAATTCACAAAGTGTGGACAACTCCTTATCATCCTTGGGGTAATCCCGTAGAGCGCTTCAATAGGACGCTTCTAAACATGTTGTGTACCTTGAAGGAGTAGGAAAAGTTGCACTGGCATGATTTTGTGAAACCATTAGTGCATGCCTACAATTTCACAAAAAATGAGATAACTGGATTTTGCCATACAGCCTGATGTTTGGGAGGCAACCCAGACTGCTGGTGGACTTAGCTTTTTGCTAGAAAAAACTGCTCACAGGTCACATTCCCAGTATGCCTAAAATCTCAAAGCTCGACTTGAGGTGATTTACAGAATTGCCACTCAAAATGCTCCAAAGTCCACAGTGAGGAATAAGTACAGATTCAACAGACAAGTGAAGGAATCAATTCTTGAAGTCGGAGATAAGGTTTTAGTAAGGAATGTCCGAATCAGTGAAAAACATAAACTCACAGACAAGTGGGAGCCTACTATCTATATAGTAGTTGAATGTGTAGGAGGTTTATAAGGTTCGTCCACAGGATAAGGATGTTCCTGTATGAGTGTTGCACAGGGATCTATTATTACCTTGTGGTCTCCTTATTTTATCTGAGGAAAGTGTTCCTGATCCAGAAAAGATTTCTAAGCCCAGAACACAAAGCCAAAGTAAAAAAGAACTGTTAAACGATGAACAATCAGATTCAGATGATGAAATTTACTTATTCAGTAGAGTTTCTGCTAGAGGAACAAGGATTACCTATGCCTATGACATCACAAAGCCAAAAGTTGCTGATGGAAATGGAAAGAAAGACTTACCTCAGAAACCCGACTCAGGAAAGAATTACCTCAGACTGTGAGAAGTCCAGCTAACTCACTAGGATTTTGCTCCCTTGATGAAAGTCTGGGAGAGTTAACAGAAATGAATGAACCTACAGATTCTGAATTACAAGAAACTATGCCAACAGGAAACGAAGTTGAAGGAGGATACTTACCATTGTCTGATTCAACTGGTGATGAGGACGAAGTGGATATGTCCACGGAAGCCCAGGATCTGGGAGGAAAAACAGAACATGAAGTTAATGCAAATGCAACATCAAATGCAGATCATAATCCAAGATGATCAAGCAAGTTTCCAAAACCTTGAAAGAAATTCCATTATCCACAGTTGGGTAATCCCCTAACCTCAGTAGTCCAAAACTTGTTCCAGTCCTTGAGTTAGGCAGTGGTTAGTTCAATGAGTCTTTACCAAATGCTGATTTAATACTGCCCAAAAGTTAACTGTAGGGTCAAGTTAAGAGGCAAAACACAAAGATATGGATGTAACCCTGTATAATTTAGCAAATTATTTATAAAAAGGAAATAATTCAAGAGCATGTAAAAATAATAAACTAATCAGAAATGAGTAAAGAGTGTAAGAAAAATGGCAAAATCAAATGAAATGCATGTCAGTGTGATAATTGACATTTTAAGGACTGTCTGATTATGTGAAGTCTACGTTGAAGTCCCGCCCCACCACTCTAGTTGCTGGATGGTGGAAGCCTTTTTTTTTTTCCTCTGTAAGACTGGTGAGACAAGCAGCAGCCTGACTGAGTAAAACTTAAAAGCATCAGAGAGGTTTAAAATAGATATATTTATATGTTCTATTTTCTTTAGATTTGGTGAGTCTGCAATTTGCAATGTGTAAACTGTCATAAACGTGATTAAATGTGTACTGATGTATTCAATTGAGAAGGAGTGAAAAGGTAATTCTTTATTAGAATGTAATGCTGAGAAGTTCTTATGTTTTACAAGGAAAGGGATGTAATGGTTAAAAGATGATGTATAAATGAGTTCCTAATGTTCATATTTTGTTGAAAATGATGAACGGGTAGTTTTATGTTAATTAAGTAGCATAATGTTAAACAGGGTAACAAGTGCCAAGATGTACTGCTGTTAAACTAGATGCAGTGAATTTAATGTGTGTTGTGAACTAAAAACTGCCTGTTACATATGCAGGTCAGGTTTTTTGTCCTACGCTGGAGCTGCGTTCATTTCAGCATGATGATCAGACCATGATGCAAGATGGCGAGTCTTCTCAGTGAGATCAACATCAATTACTGTGAGAATTAAGTTCAAACCAGCACCAGAGGAATTTGGTAGGAAAGTTCTGATTGCCAGCTATTTTTTTTATTTTTTTTTAAAACGGAACTGAGCTTTGTTTTGAGTGACTGCTCAAAGAGTATTTTTTTCTCACCCTAATTTTTATTTTGGAACCGTTGAATCAAACTGAATCTTTTTAATCAAGTCTTTTGAATTTAATCTTTTGAATCGAATCTTTTGAATGCACCTATCGAACTGTACTTACTGAACTGTTTATTTTGCCTTGTGTTCAATACCGAGGAGTTATTTTTGAATGTGATTGAGATAACTATCCAATTTTACAATTGTGAACATGGTAAATGTATATGGTGATTATTGAAGATGTTGTATTCTAGGAAATTTACATAGCCTAGAGGGTGCACCAAACCCATCGAACGAACAAACAGAAAGAGAGTCAGGAGAAATTGTTCAATTACTGTCAGTTGAATTGGAAAATCATAACACTGTGATTTGATACTGAACAGAAATTGTGACAAATTGTTGATGATAATTTTAGTTGATTGTTTCCTTTAAATTCAATCAGTACAATAGTTCATTTCAATACAAAGTGTTGTTTTTATTACACCTCCATAGTCAAACCTACTGGCCCAAGGTTAATATTAGCAGCAAATGCATATTATTTGACACATGTGCTACATTTACATCAGCCAAATGTTTCTTAACCAATTCCATATTGAAAAGTATTAGGTATACAGTACATGAACAAAATGAGTGTTATTATAGACCATGCTTTACATGTTACAGTGTTGCATGCAGGTCCCTGCTCTGTCAGTATCCAAAACCCCTTGTGTCAGTTACAAATGACAAGACAAGCTTAATGCCAATTACAACAAAAGAAACAAACAACTTTTGATTTCCAAATAGACCACTATAGGAAAGTTTAAACAGGTTCGGTAAGTTTTTTTCAGCCTAGGAGGCAGATTTGCTACTTCAAACTTCTAAAAAGATGCAAACAGTCTTGAATTAAATGTGATTGTTTATGGATAACGTTACTTACTTCCAGCCATCTCTGGTGCTATTTCGGCTGCCAGTGAACAGCCTTTCGTACACTCGCCTCAGGAGAATGAACCTTCTTATTTCCTCATCGGTCACTATAAAAACCCAAACATTTAAAATACTTAATTTTACATGTCATATAAATTTGTTCCTTTAATCACACGCGTTTCTGTCATGGCACTTCAAGCAGGATCGTAGGCGTGCTAGTGGGTATTTTTAAATCATTAAACACTCAATCAAACTGTATATAGAACTTCAAAGAAAGTACAAAATCACTAAAGTAGGTAATCATTTGAGAGCCACAACAAAGATAACAAGCTACTTACATTTGTAGACGAAGTCGGCTGCAAGATTGTCTGCCATTTTTTTTTGAGCTGAGAAAATATTTCGTTTCCAGTAAGGGAACACTGTGAGCATCAATGCTTCCTGGTTTTTGTGATGCATTGTGGGATTTTATAGGGAGCGAAAATTCCAGTGCTCTGGAAGGATTTTGCCATTGAAAGGCAGCCTTAAAATGGCTGCCTCCCTGATCACTGCCCTGACTATTGAACTGGGAGCTGATAGAGATGCACCCTGTCTCCTTCTTCCTCTCTCTATATTTTTTCTTTCTCTGTAATTCATGCTTTTTTCCTCTCTACTCCTCAATCTAGATTGATGAATTTTTTTTCATCTCTCTGTCTCTTTATTGATCTCCATTTCTCTTTCTTTTCCTTCAATTTGGTTTAGGAAGTTCTTTCTCCTTCTACATTTCTTCTACTCTGTTTCTCTCTTTTCCATTAATCTTTATCCATTTCATTTTATTCTCAGTCTCTTTCTCATGCTTTCTTCGTAATTCTTTATCTCTCTTCTCTCACTTTAGATCTATGGATTTCTCTCTTTCAATGTTAATGTCTCTGTATATCTTTCTCACTGCCTTGTATCTCTCTCTCTCCTTCTCTCACCCACTCTCTCTGTGTTTTTTCTTTCTTGCTGTCCTTTTATTTGTGTAAATGCCTTAATTTCTATCTTTCTCTCTGCAGCCTTTTTTATTTGTTCTCTCTCTTCCATTCTCCTCTCATCCTCTCTTTGTCATCTCTCTAAAACATATTTACAATCGGACCATCATGTTTTGTATTTACAGAGCCGTACTAAAGCGTTTCTTAGCCATAATGGTATCGGGGGCAGGGAGGTGTGTGTTGAGGAAGCGTCGTGGGTGTGTGATAAAGCTTTTCCAGGCTTGACAGAGTGAGTGTGTATACAGCATGCGTTGCATATAAAATAATCCAAAATAATCAAACGAGGCTCTCCGTGTTCTTGGCCGCTCCGTCACTGCTGCTGCCTAGGAAGCAGGGAAAAAGTTTAAGTGTCAGAATGTTAAGATTTCAGACAGCCACGGGCTGCAACACAGCCGGTTCCACCAGAGGACAAGTGTGCTTAAGAGTGAGAAAGAAGGTAATTTAAAATGAGCCCCAGAGGCAAGAGGGAGAGCAGAGTCGGGGAGAACGTGTCCAAACCTCTGGCTTGGCGCTGATTAATAAGAGCGAACCTGCTTCCAATATTTAACACGTATTCCCGTCGGAGTCCACGACCGAGACGTGTTTTCTGTGAATTTTTGTGAAATCTTTTAATATTAACCAGAGTGCTGTTATATGAGCTTAATTAATTAAAAAATATTAATTCATTTGATTAATTTAATTCAGTGAAATGACTGTAATAAATTGCTATTTTAATGTAAACAAAAATGAAATGTTCTTACTATAAGTATTTTGCTATTTAAATATTTAATCCAACAAAATTATTCTACTTTTAAAAATAATTTATTTGACTATTATCATTTAATTTTCTATTATTTACATAAGTATAATGTTTTTATTATTGTTTTGTATTGCCAACAATCACATTTTTTTCTATCCATTAAAGAACAACATACTTGTGATCTGTTTTCTGTTTTCTCACATTTGATGTTGTGGAACATCCATGTTAGTTCCTGTTATCACTTACATTATAGCAGCTATAAACAGGTGTTTCCTCACCAGCCCTCTCTTTTTTTCTCTCTCTCTCTCTGTTCTGACGAATTTGGAAAACTTAAAGTTACAGCTTGTTACAAAGCACTGACATTGGAGACTCCTTCCATAAATGAAAAGTAAACATCTTCAAAAGCAAAACGTTATCATATCAATGTATCAATGTGTATACACAATAACTATATTGATATTCCTCTTTTTTTAAAATGACTCGATGGCCTGTCAGATAATGGCCGAGACAAATGCAAGTGTGGGCGGTTTTATTACGAATGAGCACAACCTAAATCACAAAACAAGAAAAATATGCACTTGGAAAACCAGGCAGGACATGAACTAAAGACATTCAGCATCCAAGAGCACAAACAACAGGAGATATTTCACAAAACTAATGAAGAGGACACTGAAAACAGGTGTGCACAATCATGAGTCAGATGATGAGAGGTGTGGTTAGGGTGGCTGATGGAAAATGGTGTTCAAGGCAGCCATATTGTGAGGAAGTGAGGTTCATGGTGCTGATGTGACATAGTGGTGGTTTCAAGGATGTTATGGTTATTATTTAGTTATCATAGCTGTAAGCCTAATGGATTGGCCAAGTCAATAACAAAAAAGAAATGATAATAATAAAAAAAATGTTTACCTTTAATAGAGCGCCCTTTTAACACTCAATGTAGATCACTGTACACACATTTAGTATAGTATCAAAAAGAAAAACAACTATTAGGAAGAAGAAACTGAAAAGTGTTTCAGATATGTTTTTACTTTAAAAATGAGTCATGAAGATTTCTTGGTATTTAGATGTAGGTGTGTTAAACAATAAAATTTGTAGCCAAACAAAAATATTGGAACATGTGACTGCTTGTTACCCAGGTGTGTCTTGTTTGATTGTTTAATCGATAAATAGCTCTGAACATTTACTTTTGGTGTTAGCCTTCCATTTCACCTGTGAAGACTGCATTTGTTGTTAAAAAGGATAAAACATGATCAGAGAGCTGTATATGGGAGAAAAGCAAGATATTTTGAAGCTAAGCAAAGAGGGAAAATTCATCAAAGGCATTGCATAAACATCAGGTATAGCCAATACAACTTGGAATGTCCTGAAAAATAAAGAAACCACTGGTGTACTGAGCAACAGGCACCGAATGGGTCTTCTAAGGAAATCAGCTGATGACAAACATTGTCAAACAACAGTCAGTGACATCACCAACAACCTCCACAGGGGAGGGGTGGTATCACAATCCAGAAAAAAATAAATAAATTTGAGAGCAGTAATATAAAGGCTAAACCATAAGATGCACACCACTCATCTGCAGTAAGAGTCAGAAAGCCAGATTGGAATTCACAAAAGAGGAGATGAGCCTCTCAGGGAGTCAAGCTTCCGTGGCAACGGCACTGGTTTCTGCTGCTGAGCTGCCAGGTCAAGCCTTCTCCCTTCAGCGTCTAGCTCTCGCACTAGCTGCATCTGGTACTTCTGCCATTTAATCTCCAACTCAAGCTCTTTTAGAGCTAGTTGCCAATTGGGGTCCATTGCGCTGGCCTCATGCTGTTCACGACCTGCAACAACCTTTTCCTCCGGCTCAGTCACAGCCTCCGCCCTGCCGGTAACCAGAAAAGGCTGGGTAGGCTGCGTAGGCTGCACTGCAATGCCTGGAAGTGCTTCGCGCTCAGGTAGGACCTGTTGAGCCATGAGTGCCTCATACAATGCTGCTTTAACTACCTTTTTACTAGCCATACAGGGAAGTGCCACATGAAAAAAGTCTCCAATAAGGAGCAGATCATCCTTCCTACACCTATCAAAGTCCTTTAACAAAGGACACAACAAACATAATCAAATCAAATGCCATCCTTACAAAAGGCACAATACACCAACACAACCTGACTCACCACACACACACAAAATGAAGAATCAATCCCAGATGAGCCCCCAAATCTGTTATGGCCAAGTCTAGGTTAGGCCGCACAGGGTAACCAGCTCAAAATTCAAAGGGATTGACCCTTAAAAATGAGGGAGCCAGGAATAACACCACAAACAGGGTTGTTCATAGAAGTAGTGGTATATTGTAACATACAATTATATACATATAACTGTACAAGGAACCAAACGAGGCATAGCTTCAGAGTGGGCCAAGGCCAAAATAATAAACAAAAGAATTCTATTATTAGGTAGCTAGCTTAAGTAAAAGGAAAATAAAGAAAATACAAATACTTCCCTAACTACCTAAGCCAAAAAGAGACAAAAGGACCCTCTCCCAAAAGAAATGGCAGCCACACCCCTACCACTGAACCAAGTGAACATATATACAGTGGTGAAGAGTATACACATAAACACATGCGGGGACAACCAAACTCAATGTAAAAAAAACAGGCAAGAGTCCAAACCAGAACAGCAGTCAGAATACAGAATTTGATAGCCGGCAGGGCGGGGCGGGGCGGGGCAGGGCGGGGCGGGGCGGGGCAGGGCAGGGCAGGGCAGGGTGGGGTGGGGCGGGGCGGGCCCCTAACAACATCCCACACCATTCTCACTCCTCTTCCTCTTTAAATATGGTCGTCAATCAGTGATGTCATCTTGGGAGGCAGGAGCAAGGCAGGCTAGGGCAGGGTGGAAACTCTGGGAGGGAGTTCAACCTGCACACAAAATATGGCACAGCACATAAAAAAAACCCTTCCCATCCCAAAGATAGCGGGTTGTAACAAGGAACATTTTTTTCTGCCAATTTACAGAGAAATACATCCAAATGAATCAGGAGGAACTTCATCATGCAGCAAGACAACGATCCAAAACACACTGCCACCTCAACACAGGACTTCATCAGGGGGAAAGTGGAAGGTTTTAGACTGGACAAGTCAATCACCAGACCTTCACCCAACTGATCAGCATTTCACCTCCTGCAGAGGAGACTGAAGGGAGAAACCCCCGAAACAAACAACACCTGAAAGAAACTGCAGTAAAATCCTGGAGCTTCACAGAAGAAGAAACCAGCAGTTTGGAGTCACTGAATCACAGGATTGATGCAGTTACTGCAAGCAAGTGATATGCAAACAAATATTATGTGTCATTTACTTTCATTTACTTCAAGACTTATCTGTTCCTATACTTTTGCTCACCTAAAAATTGGGTAGTCTGATATAAAAGGTTCTGTATTTTATGTTGTTTAAAACATCTAGTTCAGGGGCGTTCAATCTTATCCACAAAGGGCCGGTCTGGGTACAGGTTTTTTTTCCAATCAAGCAGGAGCCATTGCCCTTGTCTCAGCAGCTAATGTCCCATATTCCATTTCTGTGATCGTCCTGTTTTTACGCACCTTTTCAGACTCATCCTAGCAGATTTTGCCTCAGCAAAGAAACCCCCAAATAAACTCTCTATAAGTTTGTCAGGAGTGTCTTTTCTCGGTGTGTATTCATCCCCACAGGGTCTGTTTTTTCCCCACAATGATCTGCCGTTTTCTATTTCAACGAGTCCCTGAAGGCACGCTCTTACACACCGAGCCGATTACATTTTGTTTTGTTTGTTGATTTTGGAGAACATGAAGTCACACTAATAGGATTGTGTGTGTATGTGTGTGTATCTGTTGACTGTTTGTAAAAAAAAATACACACACACACAAAAACAACAATGCTTGTGTAGACTGTAGACTCCGGGATTATGTTTCATGTTTTAGTCTGTGCTTGTTTATTTGCCACATGACATCTTGTTCAGCCAGGAAATAAAATGGAAAGGTCATAGGTCAGGGCTCAGGAGGTTCAGTCCAGTATCACACTGTATAGCAATAATTGCTTATACACTGTTTGAATTATTCTATCGATTAGTTGACATTTTCTCTTGTGTGTAGCATCAATACCTGCTTTTAAAAGTCAGTCACGCTGATAGGTCGATACACCTTCTATGAATCTCAGGGTTTTACACTAAACTGAATGGTTTTATTTGGACGTAGAATTCGGGGGAAAATTCCAAAATCAGAACATGTTCACAAAGGTAAATAAATCCCACAAACACAGATTTTATGTAAATTTGTAACTTACATATGATGTGTGTGAGATTTTAATTATTTAGATAACATTCCAGCAGTTATTCTATGCTAATATTAGCTTGCTAGTAAAAGTTTATTTTAGCCATTTCAGTAGAATATTTAAACTTGCTGTTCTGATTCTTAAATTTAATTAAAATATATGAAACTTCATATTCATTTTCTAATCATTTTGGGAATCATGTGAATTACTTTTAAAGTACTTTTGTTCAAGTGGCAACAATTAAGTCTTAGGTGTAGGATCTCAACCAGAAGCAGGATATATGACCCACAAAAGAATTAGACACTCAAAACACATGGACACTCTCAGACAGAAAACCCAACGGACAGCTCTGGAGGGAACATTACAGACTGAACCCTCATCCAGCAGGCACTCAGGAGCCACTTCATTACTTTCTGTTTGCATTTGTCTTGACTCAACCACCTTACAACAATGAGATGAGTGTTAGAGTCATCCCTGACCCAGGATTCTCACCAGTAAAGCGATAACTTAAGTAAGAAAGGAGGCCTTTGGAATGTGGCCTTTGTCTCCCTCAGGCCCTGTTTAAACTAGTGTGTTTTCTTTTTTTGGATCTCTGTCCACACTTCATGACAAAACTCCCCCGGCTAACTCTTCAAACATCCCTCATACTAGACGCCGTTCCATTCAGTATTCCGGTTGGTCTTCCAGACACCACTCAATGCTGACCAGACGAACAAATAACCATTGCGGGATTCCCCTCAACATCACCATGTAACGAGGAAACCCCCTCAATATCCCGGAATCTACCTAAGACTGGTGCATATAATATTAAGTTTAAAACCCTTCTAAAGAAGTGAAATTAGATTGATAAAATTGGTTTGTTCAGGTCATGGTCTGTGAAACATCCTTTATCAACTCAGACCTTCATTCACTCTGTTAAAAAAATTTCACCTCTGCTTGCTTGCTTGCATGCGCGTGTGTGTGTGTGTGTGTATGTGTGCGCGCAAACATGTGCGTTTGTGTTTGTGTTGGTTAGTTTCTGTGTCGTAGAATATTTCCATAAAGTTTGTTTTTCTGTTTTTAAACACATGTCTAATTTGTTTACAAGGTCCATTGCCTTGAATTGTCGATCTTGCTACATATTCTTAAAATAATTATTCCATGTATTTAGGATATTATTGCTGATAGCCACGGAGGTCATATCTAATGCATAATTAGTACGCTAAGTTCAATTTATCGCTGGACAAATAGTTGAGCAGAAATACTAGTAATAATACTATTAGCCAAATTTCCCCTTTTGAGCTGATCTGCTAGTCTAGCCTGCAAATTTGGTGGAGAATACAACAGCTCAATTTAAACATCTAATTTTCATTACATATAATGGTGGAGAATACAACAATTTAACCCAAACAGCTAATTTTCCCTACATAGGAGTGACATGGTTTCATGAATAAAAGTATTACACAAAGTGTCAAATAAGTAATAGTATGACAGTGTGAGAATTTGGCAAGTCACAACAATCAGAACTTTAATCTTTTATCTGAGCCATAGAGCTCTATTGTTTAAAGTATATATATATTTTTTAAATTGCACTTGATGGTGGTAGTCTCACGTTTATTACGGTTATTATTTAGTGATCATAGTTGTCTGGTCACTTGACAGGTAAGGGTTTAATCTAAAACTTTAACTACAATTTTAATCAAATCAGGAAGTTTTCTTCATATGGAAAAATTTGTTTAATATCTAAAATGTGAAGAATGTGGCAGGTGTTCCGAATGACTGGAGACGTCAGGTTTCTCAACCGAAATCTCTGAAAGCTCTTTGAACCGTTACCTTTAATAAAGCGTCTGGATGTGCGTTATCGGGGATAACACGAACGGGTCGTTTGAGGTGAGAGACATCAGGTATGAAATTAGTCTGAGTGTGAGATTCCAGACGTCTCCTTCTTGACAGTGTGTCAATCTTATTATTTTTTTAAAAGTTCTATCGGGGTTATTTTCCGTCCTGACACCTCTCGACACGACACTTCAAAATGATGCGAAATGGAGTCTGAAACGTCTCAGAGCTGGCTCTAAAGCTCTCTAAAGCTGTCTTTATTTTCACCAACTTTGTGTAAATTACTGACTAGTAGTGTTGGGTCCGAGTCCACCTTCGTCGAGTTCGAGTTAAGACTAAATCCTTAACCAATACAGACCGAGTCCAAAAGGGGCCGAGTCGGACTCAAACCCGAGTCCTTATATCCAGAGTCCGAGTTGAATCCGGCTGAGTCCAGAAAGTAATTAAATTGAAAAAAGATTTGAAATTGCAATTGTAAACCCAACACTGACCTGTTAAATTAATAGTTTAACCAATGGCAACATAAATAGCAAAAAAAAAACAACTGTTACATATTTGCATTGCCATTTAATATTTTTATTTGTTTATGTCATCAGTACCTCAACGAGTTTCCTATCAAACAATGGTTTCAAAGAAAAAAAGGGATATATATATATATATATATATATATATATATATATATATATATACAGTATCTCACAAAAGTGAGTACACCCCTCACATTTTTGTAAATATTTGATTATATCTTTTCATGTGACAACACTGAAGAAATGACACTTTGCTACAATGTAAAGTAGTGAGTGTACAGCTTGTGTAACAGTGTAAATTTGCTGTCCCCTCAAAATAACTCAACACACAGCCATTAATGTCTAAACCGCTGGCAACAAAAGTGAGTACACCCCTAAGTGAAAATGTCCAAATTGGGCCCAAAGTGTCAATATTTTGTGTGGCCACCATTATTTTCCAGCACTGTCTTAACCCTCTTGGGCATGGAGTTCACCAGAGCTTCACAGGTTGCCACTGGAGTCCTCTTCCACTCCTCCATGACCACATCACGGAGCTGGTGGATGTTGGAGACCTTGTGCTCCTCCACCTTCCATTTGAGGATGCCCCACAGATGCTCAATAGGGATTAGGTGTGGAGACATGCTTGGCCAGTCCATCACCTTCACCCTCAGCTTCTTTAGCAAGGCAGTGGTTGTCTTGGAGGTGTGTTTGGAGTCGTTATCATGCTGGAATACAGCATACTGATCATGCTCTGCTTCAGTATGTCACAGTACATGTTGGCATTCATGGTTCCCTCAATGAACTGTAGCTCCCCAGTGCCGGCAGCACTCATGCAGCCCCAGACCATGACACTCCCACCACCATGCTTGACTGTAGGCAAGACACACTTGTCTTTGTACTCCTCACCTGGTTGCTGCCACACACGCTTGACACCATCTGAACCAAATAAGTTTATCTTGGTCTCATCAGACCACAGGACATGGTTCAAGTAATCCATGTCCTTAGTCTGCTTGTCTTCAGTAAACTGTTTGCGGGCTTTCTTGTGCATCATCTTTAGAAGAGGCTTCCTTCTGGGACGACAGTCATGCAGACCAATTTGATGCAGCGTGCGACGTATGGTCTGAGCACTGACAGGCTGACCCCCCCACCCCTTCAACCTCTGCAGCAATGCTGGCAGCACTCATACGTCTATTTCCCAAAGACAACCTCTGGATATGACGCTGAGCACGTGCACTCAACTTCTTTGGTCGACCATGGCGAGGCCTGTTCTGAGTGGAACCTGTCCTGTTAAATCGCTGTATGGTCTTGGCCACCGTGCTGCAGCTCAGTGTCAGGGTCTCGGCAATCTTCTCATAGCCTAGGCCATCTTTATGTAGAGCAACAATTCTTTTTTTCAGATCCTCAGAGAGTTCTTTGCCATGAGGTGCCATGTTGAACTTCCAGTGACCAGTATGAGGGAGTGTGAGAGCGATGACACCAAATTTAACACACCTGCTCCCCATTCACACCTGAGACCTTGTAACACTTAACAAGTCACATGACACCGGGGAGGGAAAATGACTAATTGGGCCCAATTTGGACATTTTCACTTAGGGGTGTACTCACTTTTGTTGCCAGAGGTTTAGACATTAATGGCTGTGTGTTGAGTTATTTTGAGGGGACAGCAAATTTACACTGTTACACAAGCTGTACACTCACTACTTTACATTGTAGCAAAGTGTCATTTCTTCAGTGTTGTCACATGAAAAGATATCATCAAATATTTACAAAAATTTGAGGGGTGTATCTCGCTTCTGTGAGATACTGTGTATATATATATATATATATATATATATATATATATATATATATATATATATATATATATATATATATGTGTGTGTGTGTGTGTGTGTGTGTGTGTGTGTGTGTGTGTGTGTGTGTGTGTGTATGTAGAACTTTTACTATAAGTGTATCAAAATACAAATGAACCTGTTTTTGTTATTGTATCACACTATATTGTCCTTCAGTTCGAGCTGACATTTCAATTATTTGATGCCTCTCCCCCACAGTTATATAGGCTGAGAGAGAGAGAGAGTACAGAGTTAGCAGCATGTCATAACAACAAGCTTCATGCTTTATTACTACTTTTAATCTGTCTATAAATGACAGCAAAGCAACTTTTTTCATTTTAATTCATAAAATGAAAAAAAAAAAAAAAACCTTATCAGCAGGGTTTATGATATTTACTACATTAAGAAGTACATTTCACATTTTACATGAAATTCAAGATTGGAATCACCAAATGCTAATGTTTAGGGGTATGCAATATGACTACAATCTTATTTCATGATAATGATATATTTTCGCAGGTAGATCTATCAATAGTATTCGAGAAAGAAATACTACAGAAATTGAATAAAGAAATTAAATGTAAAATAATATAGCTTAGTGGTTAGCACGTTCGCCTCACACGTCTGGGGTTCGATTCCTGCTGGGGCCATGTGTGTGTGCAGAGTTTGCATGTTCTCCCTGTGATGCGGGGGTTTCCTCCCTTAGTCTAAAGACATGAATGGTAGCCTGATTGGAGTGTCCATAGTGTATGAATGGGTGTGTATGTGATTGTCGATGGATTGGCACCCTGTCCAGGGTGTTCCCCGCCTTGTGCCCGATGCTCCCTGGGATAGGCTCCAGGTTCCCCTGTGACCCTGAAAAGGAGTAAGTGGTATAAGATGGATGGATAATATAGACTTCACTATATGACATATACAGTGATTTGTTATTCAGTCAAATAAGTGAGTGATCTTGTCTTTTGTTGTTTGATTAATGTTAATGACACAGAGAGCAGCAGGTTTATTAGACTGCTGTCATGGTGTGTGTGTATTTATTTGACCGTCCAAGCATAATAAGCCACTAAAGATAACTCAATTCGGTTACTCGCATGATGAGGCAGCTTTATTTGTGCACGCTTCAAGTGTGTGTGCACAGAAAGCCCCCTGTTCATGCAGGGAGACATTCATTAATTTCTTGTCAGGGGCTATTCTAGAGTCTGATGGGGCCCTAGGAAAAACTCTCAGGGGGCCCCTCCAAACAGTGTTCATCACCATTGTGTTACAGACTAAACCCGGAAGTATTTACAGAGCTAGCCTGCTGCGACAAACAATTCACCCTTGATGGAGCTTCTACGGCACCGTCCAACACTACTGAAACCATGCAGCTAGGGCACGTGCGACTCAGCGAAGAGGAGAGGGAGAAATGATGTCGAGAGTTTCAATGTTTTTACTGCGGACATCTCATTTGGCAGTGCCCACTCAAGACTTATTCTGACACCAGAGAGAGCGGGGGTTCCCAAGCCTGCTCCCAAAGGGTGAGTCCATCCCAGTTATTCTCTCATTGAGCCTTCGTGTTACCAGTACCACCTCTGGCCACTATGAGTTCTTAGTCATGCCATATGGGCTCTCTAGTGCCCCCTCAATATTCCAGCATCTCATAAGTGACATCCTGAGGGACCTGTTGGGGAGAAATGACATCACATTAAAGACAACCTGGTATATTCCAATTCCCCGGAGGAACACATCCTCCATGTGCGTCAGAAGGACGCCTGAAGGAGTCACCATGGACCAAGGCAATATGATAGCTGTGGTGGATTGGCCTACTCCACACACAGTCAAGGAGTTGCAATGATTTCTGGGCTTGGTCAACTTTTACTGATGTTTCATCAGAAGATTCAGCTCCATAGCACAACATAACTTCCCTGCTGAAAGGTTGATGCCTTGGAAACATGAGTAGGAGATTCAGAGATATGCCCAAGCTTCACCCTGTTGCTATATTTTCCAGGAAGTTATCCCCAGCAGAATGAAACTATGACATTGGCAATAGGGAACTCTTGGCCATCCAATTAGCACTCAAGGAGTGGCAACATTGGCTGGAGGAAGCAAAGCCTCTTTTCATCATCTTCACAGACCATAAGAACCGCCAAATGTCTGACACCTCGTCAAGCTGGCTGGTTTTTGTTCTTCTCACATTTCCCGTTCATGTTATCCTACTGTCCAGGGTCAACGAATACCAAGGCTGATGCCCTCTGCCTTCTACATGGCAGAGAAATACAAGATAACCATAACAAATTCATTCTACCACCTTCATGTGTAATCAGCTGCATTGAATGGGAATTGGATCAGGATCTGGCAAGAATACCAAGATCACAGATCCCCACTGCATGCCCCCCAAAGAAACAGTTTATTCCCGATCAGCACCGGGTGGAACTCATTTCATGGGCCCACACAGGGGTCGCCACAGGTCACCTGGAATGCAATGCACTTACCACCTACTGCGGGAGAAGTACTGGTGGCTCAAAATGCTGAAGGATGTGCATCACGTAGTATCTTCATGTTCAACGTGTGCCCAGTCATAGCTTCCTCGAACACTGCCAGCCGGCAAGCTCAATCCTCTACCCATTCCTGAATGCCCATGGTCCCACATCTCTGTAGATCACAGGCCTGCCAGAGTCTCAGGGTAACACAACCATCTTAGTGGTTGCTGATTGCTTCTCCAAATTGCTACATCTAATACCACTACCATCCATCCCATCAGCCTTCACAATGGCTGAGCTGCTGTTCCAGCATGTTTTCAGATACTTTGTTATCCCCTAGGCAATCATCAGTGATCGGAGACCACAATTCAAGTCTCGATTCTGGTCCAGCTACATGGGTAAGATGGGGGCCACCGTCAATCGAACATCAGGTTACCATCCAAAAGCTAATGGCCAAGTGGAACATGCCAACCAGGAGATAGGGTGGTTTCTCCAGACATTCTGTGCAGCAAACCCTGAAGACTGGTCCCAGATTCATCAGATAACCAGATTCATCCCCGGGCTGAGTATACCCAGAACTCCCTACATCACTCAGCAACACACCTCACCCCATTACAGTGTGATTTAGGCTACCAGCCGCCCCTGTTCCCTTGGAACGTCAACCCCAATGATTACCGAACCATCGACCAGTGGTTCCAAAGAAGTGAGCAAGTCTGGCAGATTACACACCAATGCCTAGCACAAGCCACCCGCACCTACAAGCAGAATGCTGATCATCACCGCAGCGAACATCCTCAATACCAACCAGGTGACGGTCTGGCTCTTGACTAAGGATCTCAGACAGCCACAAACCTGCAAAAAAACTCAACCCAAGGTACATAGGACTATTCAAGACCATCAAACAAATCAATGAAGTAACATACATGTTGGACTTACCCAGACACAGCCGCATCACAACATTCTTCCATATTTCACGACTCAAGCCAGTCATCCCCACCCCACTAGCCATGGACGTGCCAGTCGATGCTGCTCCTGCTCCACTGGTCATCGATGGCCACCCAGCATACCTCGTTAAGAAAACTCCTGGCGCAGGAGGTGTAAGCTGGAATACTTAGTTGAGTTGGAAGGATACAGGCCGAAAGAACAATGCTGGGTTCCTGTTCAGGACATCCTTGATCCAGTTCTATGCAGAGAAATTCATGTCCAACATCCAGAACGTCCTGGACCTACAACCCCCAAACACACACGGACAATCAATCACACGCACACTTACAACACTCCTTAAAAGTGACTATTCACATACTTTTCAGTTGTGAAGTATATGCTCAGTTGATCTAATTTCTGATGTTACCAAGACTTATCTAGTGTTTGCTATTCTGGGTTTTTGACTGTGTTCATTACCTTGACCTTGATTCTCTGCTTTGCCTGTTTTGGATTGTTTGTATGATTGTTGATATCTGCCTGTTTATGTTTCTCAAATTCTGCCTGACCCTTTGGATTTGTTGTCTAATTAAACTGACATACCTGCAACTGCTTCGTCTCAACCTCCATTACAGGACAAATAATCTGACACCAACCAAAAATTTACACAATGTAAACTTTTGTATTTATTTTAAATATACACAAATTTAAAAACTATTAATACAAAGAACAATAAAAACTTATAAAACGAAATAACTCCAGGTCAAAAGACAATTAAAATTGTAAATAAAAATGTAGAACAAACTATAGAACAATAAAACATTACAAAACACTTAAAATAAAAACAATATAAACATAGTACAAACTACACTCTAAAAAATGCTGGGTTAAAAACAACCCAATTTGGGTTATTTTGGCAACCCAGTGCTGGGTCAAAAAGGGACAAAAACAGTACAGGAAAACAGCCAAAATGATAACGTTTATAATCATAAAAATATCAATTATTAAACAATTCATAACAGTTTTTCTATTGACCCTGGATCTGCACTGACAAGACTCAATCAACATACAATAATAATAATTTTAAAAAATGCTTAAGGTGAAAATGAAGAATGCATTAAAAGTGAACATCTAGCAATATAAAAAGTTTTGACAAATATGTGAGAAATGTTTGCTCGCAGAACTTTTATTCACCCTGGATTCAATTCCAGGAAGTCCATACATCACAATCTGTAAAAATTCCCACACTGGGGAACACGGTTTGAGGAAATCAACATCAAAAGTGTAGAATGCCTTAAAGCAAACAACTACTGCTTCCAGCAATGTGTTTTGCTCAAGTGCTTCTTCGTGTATAAGAACGAAGGCTTGAAAACACTGATTGTTCTCTCCAAGCATCAGGACATACGGAAATTCAGTGGTGTTTTCGGCACGTTGCAGTTACTCAGCCATATTGGCATCAATCTGGAGAGAATAAATAAAAAAATAAAAACAAAATATACTTTAACTCTGCAACATGTGACTCACAATTATTTGGTATGCTGTACAGCCAGTATAAGATGCTGAAATCCAATGTGGTGGCTACATCAATAAAATCCTCACTGGTTCTTATGTCATGACATTTGGTCTCAGGAGAGACAGTGTTTGAAGTTATTGAAATTTCCGCATATTTGATTAGGGCTTGAATTGATAGATTGTGCAAATAATTATTTAAATAAATAATTCACTCAAAATTGAAAATTCTGTAATTTAACTCACCCTTACGTTGTTCCAAACTAGGTCTGCAACAACTACTCGATAATAATTGATAATGAAAATAATCAACAAGTTTCATTATGGACTAGTTGCGACTGTGATGTCACTTCACAATGGTGAAAAACGCATTTCTGAGTAAAACACATCTGAAAAACGGTGGAGGTCTGCTGCTGTGGTAAATATATACATATATATATATATATATATATATATATATATATATATATATATATATATATATATATATATATATATATATACAGGACATTATATAAGAGCTTCAAACAAACTCATAAGTGTATTAAAGTGGTCTGTCCTGTCAGATGCTGTGACAGATTTGTGTGCTATTTAATGTGTTCCAGACATGTTTTCCTCAGCGCAGAACTTACATTTTATGGTTATATCCTTATCTGTAAGTGTTAGATAATCATGCCAGTAGTTACCTTTTTACATAAAGTCTCGTCCTGACATCAAGCGAGTCTCCGTTATTTATTTATTCAGACTTAAGTGATTGAGCATGTATATTCATCAATTATCAAATTCATATAAAATAATTGAATCACTTTACCACACTTCTGATATATGACCTGAGCTGTAAGGAGAACTTTTATGATAGCTTCATGTCCTCTTTGAAGCTTGAAAATACAAATCATCATTGTCTGTCATTATATGAACAGCTAAAAACAGTCTTCAAATATATCTTCATTTATGTTCCAAAGTTGAACAAAAGTCTTACAGATTTGGAACGACATGAGGGACAATAAAAAACTATTTTAATTTCTTGCCAAACTAACTTTAAGCAAATACTAACATTTTCGGGTGCTTTTTTAAGCTTTAGGAGTCATTAACTACATTTACATGCACGTTAAGTTCGAGCTAAAGCAATAATTTGACTTTAAATTGTCATGTAAACTCTTTAGTCTGACTGACTGAAACCTCCAAAATTGGACTAACAGACCTTGATAATGCTACTGTAGCTCGACTTCATCCAGCATGTATACACTTTAATTGAGCTACAACTGGACTCGCTGTTGAGCACATACTCTGAAAGACAGTGTGCAACGTATATTGGTTGGTCAGTGAATGATTCACAGGACACAGTTTACTATTTAAACATTTTACATTGGTTTTATTAATTATGCTGAGCATTATCACACTTAGAGTTCAACTACACAGTAGCTCGATTATAACTCGCATGTAAACGTAGTTAATAACTGCAAAACCAGAGCATTGTATATGTAGAGTACAATGCTTTTAGAAATAGCTGTTAACTTACAGGCTGTATATCTCTGAAGGCCTTTCTGGTTTCTATCAAACTTGGTCTGAACATTTTCCTACTAATCTTGTAGATGGACTTTGCAAGCACCATAGGAAGGACCAGTAAGCACTCTATCTTTAGAATGAAAAAAGTAAATGTTAACAAATCGCTTAAAATTTTAATAAAAACTCTTGTTAAAGGTGCACACATTAATTCTAATCCAATATTCTTTGTCAAATTATGCAAATATCTCTTCACAGTCTGCTAGCTGGGATAAGTGAGGTTAGTGTGATGTTATCTAGGAGATTTTTGTTCAATCTTCTCAGCTGTAAGAGAAAAGATAAGCAGAAAAATGACATTACAAAACCCACAAACTTGCACTGACACATGACGCCAGGGCTGTCACAACTACTCGATTCATTTCAATTACTTGATTAAAAAAAACCCAACAACAAATAAATAAATAACAATTTACCCGTTTCAAGTAATAGAAAAAAAATACAGGAAGTGACGCATTCCTCGGATGAGATGTTTTACAGACCCAGACACAGAACAGTAAGTTCACTATATAAACATGCTTATGGATTGCATGCTGTCTAAATGTGATTTTTCGACCTTCAAAGTGATGAGACACATCGATTTGCATTTTAAGGACCATATACATGGATGCATGGACTTGCATGGCAAAAGGGTGAGTAAATGTGAGCGAATTTCCATTTATGGATGGACTGTCCCTTTAAGAAAGCAGCGGAATTCGAGTCTAATGTTCCTGTCTTTTCAATGTAATTTTCAAAAGAATTATACAAGCTGTAAAATTTTTAATAAGGTTATAATTTTGAAGAAAAAAAAAAAAAACAAAACACAATGTATTATTTAGGACCTAATAATATGTTGGAAAATAAGAATGTTCCACTGTGACAACTTACCCCTTATAGGTTCACCAGTGGGGCATGTCGTCACATTGACACTTTTCCTCAGTTAATTGAATGTTTTAAGTATCTTTACATTCTGACCTTTCAGATAAAGAAATATTTATATACAACTCTATAAAATATATAGTAAAATATGCTTGATTTATATTTTGAATGAGGGTTAGTAAATGACGAGAGAAGAGTTTGGGGTGAACTTTTGTTTTAAATGTAATTTTTCTGGCCTTTACTTCGGTCAGTGGTGTTTTACATGTAAAATGCAATTTAAAATCGGATAAGTTCATTATGTAGCTCTTTGAAGTTGCCTATTTGCAATGACTACAGGACCCCTGTAAAATATTATAAATTAAAACATACCTTCAAATATAGGTATTAACTCATCAAGATTCCACTGTCAGATTACTTTTCACATATTCATACATCTGTAAGAAAATAAATACCAGTTAAAAGACATCTTATTATGGCTCACATTTCAATTATATCCTAATTAAAAAGAATCACATGGCAAACCTGACGTCACCTGAAGCAAACTAGCCTTCATTTATCTGTGTTTAGGCATTTCTGGCTGTTTATAACGTGTTGTCGGCTCTACTGTACTAAAAAAAGAACTGAAAATGAGGTAAAAATGTCACAATTTGACAAAAAAACTGCCAAGCATCTTTCAGACAAAAAATACGTGCCTCATTCATATTAAGATAAACTTCACCTTATCACATTTTAGGTCGCAAAATAGCCAATATAGTATATAATTAATAATGAAATAAGCAAAGTTAATGGATACAAATACAATTTTAAAAATCACTTTTTAACGTTTTTGCATCCAGACTCCAAGGTTGAACATAGAAGACGCAGCACGTCATTCGGGCGTGGAGTGAAATCTGTGTCCTCAGCAAACGACATTAGTCCCACTAAATACCTAAGCATCAGAAGAGAAAGAAGCACACAAACTGAAAGATTATCTATCTGAATAAAGAATGTGAGGGAATCGACATAATTATGTTTCAAGCATTTAAAAACTACTATAAAGCCCTACTTCAGCGTTTAGTTCCCGCGCACAGGTCACCGCATCTTCGGTCTTGGTGTGATTTGGATTTACTCTAACCAAAACTTGCCAGCTTTAAAATAACATGCTCCTTGCTGCAGACAGTTTCACACTTCTCTCTATATTCCGCTTTGATTCGCTTTTTATCATTTTGCACACACACACCTGTCATCTTGAGCCACACAGACGGGCGGCGTGATAGGCTACTATATGAACACTCAAGAGAACTGTTGGAACTTGTTTCACACACGTGACGTGCATGCTCTCTTTCACGTCCGCACTCCCAGCCCAGCGCTGTAGGGTTACAGGAGAGGAACAATTGCGAACCAAATTTGGTCAAATTAACTCAACTTTCTTACCCAACAGTCTCAACCCAGCAGTTGGGTAGAAAAAATAACCCAGGAACTAAACCCACATTATAAGGCCATTGCTCATCAACACCCTTCAAGCATTGATTCTACAAATGCTGCTTATGGGCTATGGCTGGTGTAATGCTGCCACTATGTCCTCCATATCTAAATAACAGCATTCGGTTATTTTTCTGTTATACTTAAACAAACAATCATCATTTTCTGATCCACTTACCAGTGTCTTGCTTTCTTTTTTCCTCATTCTCTTCTTTTCTCTTTCTTTTTTCACTTCCTGATGGAAATGTCCTCTTCATTTTCCTTCACTGATGAGGTTTTCTGAAAATATTACCGACGGAAAGTCGAGGGGAATGACATGGGGCCACTTTCAGGATGTTTCAGATCACACAGTAACTCTGGATGGCCTTTCTGTTTCATCATGTGCAGCAGTAAAAGACTTTGGAGAGATTATTGACTCCAGTCTTTCATTTGACGCTCATGTAGATAATATTACTAGGATAGCTCTCTTTCAGCTCAGAAATATTGCTAAGATAAGAAATATAATGTCACTACACGATGCAGAAAAATGAGTTTCGTCACCTCTAGACTAGATTACTGTAATTCCTTACTGTCTGGATGTTCCAGTAGGAATATAAACAAACTCCAGTTAGTCCAGAATGCAGCTGCGAGAGTCCTAACTAGAACCAGAAGATACGACCACATCACCCCGATCTTATCCACACTGCATTGGCTCCCAGTGAAATCTCGCATTGATTATAAAGTACTACTATTGACCTAAAAAGCACTGAATAGTCCCATGCCACAGCACCTGAGTGAACTTTTGGTCTTTTATGATCCGCCACGCCTACTTAGATCAAAAGATGCAGACAGTACCTCGAATAGTGAAGGCTACAGCAGGGGGAAGAGCTTTCTCTTACAAAGCCCCACAATTATGTCTAGACTGAAAACATATTTGTTTACTCAAGCTTTCTGTAACCGAGAGTAAAATAGACAATAAGTAACATAAATAAATAAGTCCTGAGTGAAATAAATATGCAATAAATTTTATGTACAAGTGATTATACATTTTATGTGATAACTATGTGCAAGCGCGTTATGCTGAAAAGATCACTTGTGAACTAAAAGTGAGTTTTTTGTATACTGTCATTCAATAAGAAGGCATATTGTTATTGGGACTTTAGCCTGTAAGGTTGAGTGTTACTACATCCCAGCCAATAGAATGTTTAGGCCCGCCTCTCAGCCGTTCACGACAGCGAGGGAGATGGGAAGTGATGCCAGTGGTAGTTGAACCATCGTAGCAGTATATTGATACTTACTTTCTGTTATGGGTGTAAACTATTAACAGTGTGGAATACCACGAGTGTCTAATTTGGAGGGCATGCTCAAGCTAACGTGACGTTCCATTGCATTGGTGAGTTTATGTTCCGCTAGCCTATATGCTAATGTCCGCCATTTTATGCCCATTGACCTCAATGTAAACAGCACAGACAACCATGCCCTGTGCTGCTGTAAACTAAATGTAAGCTAACGACTAAAGTGTATTATCCCTGTTAACATACTAGAAATGTATTTAATGGTAAAACGGGATATTTCATGGTATTCTGGACTGCTATCGCTGGTGAGTGGAGTAGCTCCATTGAGTTATATGTTTTGTAACTGTGTTTTACGTCGAGTGTTAAATTGTGTGTGTTAACCGTTGTGCCCTTGAGGTCTAGCGGCCTGTCGAGACACTTATATTAGTGAATGCTAACGGAGAGCTGGTTTTCATGCACTTCATTCATGCATTTTGAATGAGTCTATTGAGTTTATTGATACTAGCCTTAGCATGGCACAGCAATGTCAATAGTGTTAGCTTTGGGGTAATTTTATGTTGGCCTATTCTATATAGGTCAGGTTTTATTGTTGGATTCAGATGTTGAGTGATCGCGGTTACTGGTGGAATCCGGACCAGTGGTGGAGATTCAGGAGATCCTTGGAGAAACTGTTCAAGTATTGGATGGCGAGCCAACCCCACTTGATATAAAGCCTGGTTGTAGCTAGGAGGTTGCAACCTAGAGACACTGAGCCAGAGCCTTGATCTATTTCCCCTTGGCCCAAGGGGTCAGGTAGAACTGTATGCACACTGACACTTGCTTTCCCTGGAGGAAGACACCCACCTTGCATTAATCCAATACCAGTGCAATCGATGGACTGTGAGCTTTTATTTTAACAGACCCGGGTCTAGTCTAATTTGAGTGCACTCACAACTGTACTGATCTTTTTATTATTTTGATACTTTTCTTCTTTTGTATATTTGGGATCCCACTTTTCCATTTTATTACTTTGCCATTGCACTTGTTCTTATTGTGCATTGCATTTAATATATGCAGTTAAACTAATCTTGGTGCCTCGGTGTTGTTATTTCACTGTCGTAATCCAACTTTTGGCTCCAGTGAGTGAACCTATGATCTTCTGATCTGGACAAATTCCGAACATCTAGATACAGTGCATCCAGAAAGTATTCACAGCGCTTCACTTTTCCCACATTTTGTTATGTTACAGCCTTATTCCAAAATTTATTAAATTCATTATTTTCCTCAAAATTCTACAAACAATACCCCATAATGACAACATGAAGGAAGTTTGTTTGAAATCTTTGTAAATTTATTAAAAATAAAAAACAAAAAAAAGCACATTTACATAAGTATTCACAGCCTTTGCTCAATACTTTGTTGAAGCACCTTTGGCACCAATTACAGCCTCAAGTCTTTTTGAGAATGATACTACAAGCTTGGCACACCTATTTTAGGGCAGTTTCTCCCATTCTTCTTTGCAGGACCTCTCAAGCTCCATCAGGTTTTATGGGGAGCGTCGGTGCACAGCCATTTTCAGATCTCTCCAGAGATGTCCAATCGGGTTCAAGTCTTTGGCTCTTGCTGGGCCGCTCAAGGACGTTCACAGATTTGTCCTGTAGCCACTCCTTTGTTATCGTGGCTGTGTGCTTAGGGTCATTGTCCTGTTGGAAGATGAACCTTCGCCCCAGTCTGAGGTCCAGAGCGCTCTGGAGCAGGTTTTCATCAAGGATGTCTCTGTACATTGCTGCATTCATCTTTCCCTCGATCCTGACTAGTCTCCAAGTTCCTGCTGCTGGAAAACATCCCCACAGCATGATGCTGCCACCACCATGCTTCACTGTAGGGATGGTATTGGCCAGGTGATGAGTGGTGCCTGGTTTCCTCCAGACATGACGCTTGCCATTCAGGCCAAAGAGTTCAATGTTTGTTCAATCTTTGATCTGAGAGTCCTTCAGGTGCCTTTTGGCAAACTCCAGGCAGGATGTCATGTACCTTTTACTGAGGAGTGGCTTCCATCTGACCACTCTACCATTCAGGCCTGATTGATGGAGTTCTGCAGAGATGGTTGTTTTTCTGGAAGGTTCTCCTCTCTCCACAAAGACACGCTGGTGCTCTGTCAGAGTGACCATCAGGTTTTTGGTCACCTCCCTGACTAAGGCCCTTCTCCCCCGATCGCTCAGTTTGGCCGGGCAGCCAGCTCTAGGAAGAAGTCTGGTGGTTCCAGACTTCTTCCATTTATGGATGATGGAGGCCACTGTGCTCATTGGGACCTTCAATGCTGCAGAAATGTTTCTATACCCTTCCCCAGATCTATGCCTCGATACAATCCTGTCTCGGAGGTCTACAGACAATTCCTTGGACTTCATGCCTTGGTTTGTGCACTGACATGCATTGTTACCTGTGGGACCTTATATAGACAGTGTGCCTTTCCAAATCATGTCCAATCAACTGAATTTACCACAGGTGGACTCCACTAGAGTTGTAGAAACATCTCAAGGATGATCAGTGGAAACAGGATGCACCTGAGCTCAATTTTGAGTGTCATGGCGAAGGCTGTGAATACTTATCTACATGTGCTTTTTTGTTTTTTATTTTTAATAAATTTGCAAAGATTTCAAACAAACTTCTTTCACATTGTCATTATGGGGTATTGTTTGTAGAATTTTGAGGAAAATACTGAATTTAATCCATTTTGGAATAAGGCTGTAACATAACAAAATGTGGAAAAAGTGAAGCTCTGTGAATACTTTCCCGATGCACTTGACTAGTCATTACTGTCACATGAATCTGTGGTTACCTATAATTGTGGCCAGTCTTTGAGTAACCGGTTACATTTCTATGAATCGACTTTTTTCTTACGCAGAGTATACTGTCTTATCCATTACAGGACAATAAGCATACCTATCAATCTCTTCCTCTCTTTTCCCTCCCTCTCCCTCTCTCCTCCTGTCAAGCTACACATGATACTCCTGAGATGGCAGTGATTCTGACCCTTTCTGCTCTTTCTGCCTGATCCATCCTGATGCCCTACCTCTGGTTGGAGTTTTTTCAATTGGAGGCTACATTCTCCAACTGAGTATCGCTCCAAGTGGTCCAGCCTGGAGATTGCTGAGGATGGTGCCACTTGAAGTACCATGGGAATGGTTTTGGACCTCAATTTCACATGGACAATGGTGCTGTGGTTGCTGGGACTACGGTTGCTGTGATGGCAGTAGCACTGCAATTACCACATGCAGTTTTGCACTCAAGTCTCCTTTAGTGAACAGTGGACTAGTTCAACAACACAGACTTCATATTAAAACTACAATGAACTTCCCTTTACTTTCACACTATCCATTGTTGCTCAGATGAGGACTTGTTTCCTTCTGAGTATGGTTCAAGATTTCTTTCTCATTTTGTCTTAGGGAGTTTTTCTTGCCATTGTCACCACTGGCTTGCTCATTAGGGGTAAATTCACACACTTAAAATCTGTATCCTGTGTTTATATGTTTCTGTAAAGCTGCTTTGAGACAATCAGTGTGTTTACATGGACAACAATAATCCACTATTAACCCGATTAAGACAATACTCTGATTAAGAAACTAGCATGTAAACAGCAATTTTTAATGACCTTAATCCGATTAAGGTCATACTCAAAGTAAGCACTAATTGAATTAAGACATGTGGAGTACTCCTGTTTTAGTCACATTATTGATGTGTATTACAGACATGTAAACACCTTAATCACATTATTAACATCGTGTGGGAGTTTTCACCACATTTTATCTCAGGACACGATCACACATGGCAGTTCTCAACATTTTATGGCAAACAAGAGAGCACGGCTGTGTCCCAAAACGCATACTTGCCTACTATGGGCCTGTAGTGGGGAAAAATACATGTATCTCGGCTACTATATAGACGGTAAGTACGCGGTTTGTGTCGCGAAGACATAACAAAGACATACTGTATGTTGATACGTGAAATTCTGGAGGGACGTCGGACGGCGTGGCGTGGTGACGTAATGACGTGTGCTGTTAATCTAATTCTGTTCTATAACATGTAAAACAGAAACATGACAGGAGTATTCTAAAAGTGACTCATGTAAACACCTTAATCACATTATTATCTTACTCAGAGTAAGGTCAATAATTAGATTACTGCTGTCCATGTAAACGTAGTCATGTTTTGATTTGCACTTGAGTACATGTTTGTCACTTTTCTCCAAGTAAGATTTTAGCAGATAAATTCAGTTCCTTCTCTTCATGTTCTCTCATTCACTGTAGGTCAAAGCCATGTGGTGTACAGGTGCATCTCAAAAAAATAGAATATCGTGGAAAAGTTCATTTTTTTCCATAACTTAATTCAAAAAGTGGAACTTTCATATATTATAGACTAATTACACATAAAGTGAAATATTTCAAGCCTTTTTTTTGTTTTAATCTTGATGATTATGACTTACAGCTCACGGAAATCAAAAATCAGAAGGGCCTTGCTCAAAGGGCCCAACAGAAGCAGCTTGGTAGTGCTGGAGCTTGAAACCCTGACCTTCTTATCAGTAACCCAGAGCCTTAATCGTTGAGCCACCACTGCCCTGAATTCGCCATGGAATCGAATTAGCTGTGGTATCACATGGCCGAGCCGTACTGGGAAACGTGATGAACTTCTATTGAGACGCAATTAAGCAGCCTTTTTTTAATGCTCTTAATTCCCTTTTAATATTCTTCCATTTTTTACGACTCTTTTTATCAAACACATCGTGGTTGTGTGTGTCTGATAATCTGTATGTTCGACCACTAATCAAAGGAGAACCGGGTCATGGGTTCTGTGCAGTGGTTTTAGGTAGAATCCTATAACAATGTTTCCCTATTAGAAAGGATTCCAAGTCTTTTCAGAGGGTAAAAACCCTTGACTACATAATTAACTCTTAAAGAACCTTAAAGATTTTTTCTAAGTGTGTAACAGGGTAAGAATGTCGTACAAACTCCTAATTATTGCTAACATTTAGCCCCCTGGTATTTAATACAAGTGGTTCTTCAGGGATTCTTTAAGGTTTCATAGAATAATTAAGAGTTCTTACCCTCCTAAATGAGTTCAACTTATAAGGACACACTTTAAGGGTTCTTTCCAAATAAACAACCAAAATGACCCATGGTTCTAAGAATCTCCCAAGTACCATGATTGTTCTAAATATTAAGAGGAAAATAATGAGAGTTTGTGTCACACACTATTGTTTACTTCAGCATTTATGGAAGGAGTCTCCAGTGTCAACAGTCAGAGGTAAGGCTGTAAATTTAAGTTTTGTGACATCTTCAGGACAGAGAAGTTTATTATGCTTTGTGGTTTGTGTGTTTTTTTTATTTCTTATGAACAAGAGAGAGAAATAAAGAGAGGCTGGTGAGGGAACGACTATTTATAACTGCTGTAATGTAAGTAAGAACAGGAACTAACCTGTTTCACAGAACATTAAATATAACTATAAATGGATAAAAAGTATGATGTGCCGTCTTTAATAAATAAAAAACAGGAAGGTTGCTGTGGTATAAAAGGAATGAAACACAGGGTGCTGACAGTAACTCTGCTTCATCACATCGCTCTGTCTCTCAGTATTTTCCACACGAGCCGTCACAGTGTGATTTATTTTTATATTAAACTTTTATATCTCACAGTGAGAGCTCAAAATACATGGTTTAATAAAAGCATATTTAATTAACACTTTTCTGACCCCCCCCAGCCACTGCAGTGTTTATTGCTCTCAGCTTGAGCACCACATGCCTTTATAGCAGTATGAAGACTGATTGAGAGAGCAAACAAATAAATATTCAAAACAGTAATGCACAAGAATTGAATATTAAATATAGAACAGCTCCATGCAATCCCCTCTTACATTTCCGTGTGCGTGTGTGTGTGTGTGTGTGCAAATTGGTGGAGGGGATATGTGAGATAATAGTCTGACACACCCGAGTTCTGCCACTGTTTAATAATAATATGTGTAACTGGTAGCACTGGTGACACACTGAATCATTTTTCATTCCATTTGCGCCTGTCGGCTAGAAATCACTACCACGTAGTTTTGTTTTCCAATTTTATCAGATGGAAAAAAAGTAATAATAAAAGCGTTGGATTCTGTCATTCATTCATTACAGTCAGCATGTCCGTGACAATCCGAGACTGACCTGATGAATCTCAGTGCTGAAGCGTCTTTATTTCATACTGGATTAATTTAATACCACATCATCTGTTAAATACGCTCTCACTCAATACTCATCATTAACACCGTGTTAATAATTAAACACAGGACATAATAAATGATAGACTGTATTGCATCAAAGGTTGATCAGAATATTTGTTGATTGATTGTTAACTATTGAGCCATACAGTATTTTGATACAGTGCTCTCTACAGTAAGGCTCAATACAATTTATATATATATATATATATAATCTAATAAAAACAATACTCCTCTAGATAATATATTTCATCCCCATTATCAATACAGTGTTAATACTTACAATACAATACTTCTCAAAACTATATTTAATACATTCAACCATTAAATCAGTACTCAACACAGTACTTAGTGAAATTTTGTACAGCATCAACCATCATGGAAAACACTGTAATAATACTGTAATGATGCTATAAAAAACTTACATAATATTGCAATTATGCTTTAGCAACACTGGGATAAACTGTGTATAATAATACTGTAACAGTACTGTATTAATACTATAATAAATCTTGGATAATACTGTTAAAAATAATGTGAGATTATTACAGTAATGTGGGAATAATGCTGCAGGAAACTGTAATAATACTGTAGTAATGCTATAATAATTATGGAATAATACTGTCCTAATATTTTAATACTACTGCAAGAATATTATAATACTACACTAATACTGTTATCATTCTGTAGTAACACGGTAACAATACTGTGAAACAATACTGCAATGATACGGTGATCATGCTGTACTTATATATAATAATACTCCAGCAATACTGAAACAATTTTTTTCATGAATATTGTGATAATGCTGTAATAATATGTGACAAACCAGTAATATTGTTGCAATAACGCTGCAAGTATATTGTAATGATACTGTAATAATACTGCAGTAATATACTGGAATAAATACATTAAATACTGACATTTAATGCAGTGTTACTTGAAAAAGTATAGCAAATGAAACACAACAGATGGCGTAGAATGATTAGAACGTTAGCTAGCAAAAGTAATGTGGATAAACTCCAGGGGCTAGCATGGATTCTGGGAGGCGGGACTCCGAGACAAGGAATAAACAAGTCAGTCCGAGGTTTTTGTCCTTTACTTTGTACTCACTTGAAACCAAACTATAGGCACCTTTTAAAATATTTTTTCACAGGTCTGTAATATTGGATCATTTTCCTCAATAAATAAATGACCAATTATAATATTTTGATTAATTGCATTCTATTTATCTACTTTTAGGACTTGTGTGAAAATTGGATGAGGTTTTGGGTCGTATTTATACAGAAATTCTATGTGATAAATACTGTTAAATATCCCATACCTTCCCTGGTTTTATTGGAAAGAAAGTTAAAGGAGTTACTTGAATTGGTTTAAACACACACACACACACACACACACACACACACACACACACACACACACACACACACACACACACAAACACACACACACTCCTGGATAGGTTTTGGGTGTGAGTGATAAGACAGCAGAAAGACGGACAGGAAGCAGGTTTCTGTCTTCGAGTGGCTGATAAGAGTTTATGAAGTAGCTGTCACTCCGAAGTGCCCCCTGAGGGCCAGACCACATACACACACACACAACACACACACACACACACACACACACACACACACACACACACACACACACACACACACACACACACACTGAGATAATTGGCTCTCCGGCTGCGGCCAAGAAACTGTGAGTGTTATGCGCAGATGTGAAATTGCTCTTCAGGAAAAGAAGAGAGAGTTTTTAGGTCAGCAGCTATTTTCCTCAGGATGTAGTTTAACTGCATTCACTCTGTATTACATATCAGTTCAAAGAGCAACTCCAGCTGTTTTTTCTCCTGTTGTCACACCTCCATGTTCAGGCACCGTCTCCATCACCGGCTGCTGATGGAATCACTGTAGCTAAAATCTCTGTTTATTTATTTATTTTAACATAGAAGCAATATACAGGTGAGCATTTAGTTTATTTTCCTAGCTTAAACACAACTTCACAAAGTTTGTTTCCTGGGCTAAACTTATTAACTGCAAGTCTTTGTTCTATAACACACGCTGTGTCTTTCACGGCTATGTTTTTCGCTCTGTTTGTGTTTAAACGTGTGACGACGAAGCGCGGAAAAAAAGCAACAAACGCGCAGACTTAAAGACACTTCAATAACAACTGGTTTTAAATCACTGTCTGATGTTCTGTCTTTCATGACCCCACAGAGCTGTTAAATTCTGCATTCTGATTGGTCAGAAGGTGTTGATTCATTTTCTAACGGTAATGCAGCTTCAAATCACAGGTTTATGTTAATGCGCTAGTTTTACTACATTATCATTTCTGCAGTAACAGCTCAAGCACGAGGATTAAAAACTAAAACAAATGTCTTTTCTGGTTTCTCTGTAACATGAAAAGCTGCGTTTTTTTTTTTTTTTTGTCTGATTAGCTTCAGGAGAGAAAACACACACACACACACACACACACACACACACACACACACACACACACACACACACACACACACACATCTTACTGTCCTTGTGAGGACCTTCCTGTGACGTGCAGGAGTGATTATAGGAGTGTGTTTATACAATATTACAGGCAGGGGTCAAAGAAACAAACAGACAACCTGGATCATCCATAATCAAAACCCAAGGAATTCGGGAGAAATACAGAATACAAGATTCGGAAAACAAGACTCGAGGTGCATCCCTAATCGCATACTTATGCACAGTTGTACACCATTTTGTAGTATAAATAGTGTGAGAATGTGAGTGTGTTTACAATGAAAATTCCAAGTGCACATCAAGTACCCAGATGATGCACTTATTCAACTGAAAAAAATGATGTGTGGAATGTTGTAAACTTCAAGCTCTCAACGGTTATAGCATTCTGTACGTAGTGGAAGAGGGGTGGGGCTACCAGGCACTGATGCAAGCTGAAATCAAAATCTCTGACTCAAAAAAGGTCATGCTGGACATAAAAAGTAACCTTGGCATAAATAGTAAAATTAAATTCATTGTCTCAGGGTATTCTGCTAAGGCTAGTGGTGTCGCATTATGTGCGTTTGACGTCATTTGCCATCGACTGTGAAATGGCTTATACTTCTGGTAAGTAAAAAACTGCTAGTGATGATTTCCATTTGAGACAATACTACCCTTTTAAAATTCATACACTACACAGTAGTGCATAGTATACAGTAAGTGCATAGTGTATAGTACGTCATTTATGACACAACTTTGGACTTAACAATACTAAATGCACGATATAACCTTGCAACGAAAGACAGAAACAGCGGGGTTTAAAGAGACGAACTGCTTACAAGCTTAACAGAGAACACCTGGACACCATCAGGAAACACACCAATCACAGGACAGGGGCGGAGACCAGGCTAGAACCAAGAAAGCTGAGAAGGGGAATTCATACACCTAAATACACCTTCACAATACACCTAAACCTATTCCTAACCTTATCTTCAGAAACCACAAGGAAACATTCCAGATCTTTTACTTAAATTTGCTCAATAAAAGCTGCAGTTTTTGACACAAATGTCCCCACAAGGTCAAAACTGTCAGATTTTCCTGGGCTTGTGAGGACATATCTTAGATATAAAAACATACCCGCACTCACTTATGGGAAGAATCCACCAAGTAAGTTTGATGGGAATCGATTTGGAGGTAGTAATGTTTGATTTGCAAAGACCCCAAACACACCTCGAATCTGTGTGAGAAATATTTGGAGAGCAAAGAGGCTGAGGTATGGGTAATGAAACATCCGACCCGCTCAGTCGAGCTACTGTTGGATGAGTTGGATCAAAAGGTTAGAAAGAAAGTGAAAGATAGACGTGTTTCAATCTCTGCAACGTCCTCTAAGGATGAAAATATTCTACACTTAGTCCATATATTCCTCTAAGTGCATAAATCGTACACATCTAGCTCTGCTTGTCTGCTTGACATTTTTAGCAAACTCCTCTGGAATCCCTGGCAGTATTTGTAGGCTTGAACGTGAGTTTGTGCTGCTTAATGAGAATGGTGCTTCCAATCGCTCACCTGTTATCACATGCTATGAAATTGCACCTTGATTAGTTTGCGCTTTGGCCGCCGCAGCCCATTTCCGATCTGAATGGTTCTGAGTGAGCCGAGCTAATGCCGATTCGGAATTCATGCAATTTGCAAGAGTAAACAACAGGAGGAGCGGCGAGGAGAGCCGCTGAATGGAAATCATCAATCACGCTTCGGAACACAGCTGAGAGTGAAGTGGCATTTGTTAGTCTTGTAGAGGTTCATTTCAAGTGGTGTTTTTCTTGGTGATGCCTAGTATGAGAGGAGAGAAGAGATCTTCATTTTTACCTTGGTTAATGTCTCTTAAACAATTCCATGACCTTGCATAAGCTGTAGGTTACACTACCACAATAAGAAGAAAACATGCAAACGTAAGGATGTAATCATGTTATGATTAAGTGGAGGGTTTGTAAGATACATCAAGATAAGGGCTAATATATGCAGCAGTGACTCTGGTTTGACCTTGAAATGTTCCAACACTGGGAAACAAAAGTTTGGTTTCTAATGGAAAGAAAGGCCATTCTATTTCCTTTCACTCCAGACCACCAGAGCAGTTTGCATAGGAATTAGTAGAGAATTCCCATTTCCTTGCTAACTACTAGTAGCTAACATTCTTGTGACCATGACCTCACGTGTGTCACCTGTTCTTGCGTCAATCCAGATGACTCAGATGGTTCTCCACTATGAATCATGTAACCTTCCAATGTACTTCCATTCATTTCAGACCACCAGAGCAGTTAACATTGGAATAAGTGGAACGTTCCTGTTGGCTCATTTCCTGAATTACCAAAGTTGTCATTTCGTGATCGTGAGGTCATGTGTGCCACATTCTCTGATTTTCTTTCCCACTTTCATGACCTGCATTCAGTCTGAGAACTAAGATTACATACTGTACATAACCTTCTTTTCTTTCTGGACTACCATGTTTGGATGTTAGTATTGTAATAAAGTGTAAGATGATGTGTGTTAAACATTACATGAGAAAAGATAACACTAATTGGGTGAATTTGGTAGAAAATGAGCCAACAAAGCAAATGAATCCCAGCTAGCAAAGTAGCAGCCAGGTTCCAGGAAATTCATTTTACTACATATTTTATTTGAACAAATAAAAAATGTCGAACATTTTGGATAGTATTACAGTAATGAAGATGCTAATTCAGGCTGATGTAGTGTATTTAGACCAATTACTTTGCAGGAACTGAGGTGTAAAGAAAAAAAATAATAAAATGATGAGTAAAATAAAAAAGAAAAACCAACATGATTAGTGTGAAGTGATGAAAAAAACCCTGAGAAGAGAGCAGGAGGTATTTTATTGCGATCTCGAGGGATGGATTGGGTCGATAAGCTTTCAGGAAACAGGTGAAATCCCTTATAGTGCTTTCTGTTGATTTCCTTTCAAACTGACAAGACTTTTGGGCCTCTCTGTTTAATTTTTTTCTGCCTGCTCATTATGTATTCGTGGGATGACGTGTCTCGCTGTGACAGATCAGCTCACTCTGCTAATCGCTTTCCCTCCATTAAAATCCCCTCCGTAAAAATAAGCAAGGTCAGCGGCCGGAAAAGTAAAGCAAAGTCACCACAGTGTCATTCGCATCGTTAGCAGGGATATGCTAATGACAGTAATTAGGCTAGTTGTCATTAGCATGAGTGCAATGCCCCTGCATTCAGGAACTAATTAGAATTAATAATGATGTGGTGTGTTGGATATGTACAATTACTGCCAATGAACATTCTGCAATAGTTAATTAATATCCATAATCATTGATTTTTTCCTATAGGGTAGAATCCTTAGTTCATCAATATTCATAATCGTCATGGTTTGCATATAATGTATAGTCCTGAGGTCATTAATATTCATATTTATCACCAATATTCATATTTTTGTATATAATGTATAATCCTGAGGTCATCAATATGCATAATCCTCATTTCTTGTGTACATTATGTAGATCATTAATATTCATAATTGCCATTTTTTGTGTGTCGTGTAGAATCCTTGTGTATAGTGTGTAGATTATAAATATTCACAATTGTCATTTTGCATGCTGTATAATCTTTAGTTCATAAATATTCATAAATTTTTGTATATAGTGTATAATCTTAAGTTCATTAATATTATTTTTTGTGATTAGTGTGTAATACTTAGTTCATTTATATTAATCAGTTCACTAATATGCATACTTTATTGTGTAAAGTGTGTACTGCTTAGTTAATTAATATTCATTGGTTCATTAATATTCATACAGATTTTTTTGTGGATAGTGTGCAATGCTTAGTTTATTAATATTCATTAGTTAATTAATATTCATACTGTTTTTGTGTATAGTGTGTAATTCTTAGTTCATTAATATTCATTAGTTCATTCATTTTCACACTGTTTTTGTGTATAGTGTGTAATGTTTAATTTCATACAGATTTTTTGAAGGAATAACTAGAGAGACAGGGGGATGAGAAAAGCTACATGTAGGTGACAAGGAAGCTATGTATGACCTCTGTAGACTCTTAGAATTGAAGGCTTTGTGAAAGGTTCTTAAAGTGTTCAATAGATAATTAAGGATTTGCAAAAAAAAAAAGGGTTCTACTTGGAAACCATTAATGTAGGAAAACACTTTGTTGAAGGATTCTACATATTTACATAGATGCACAAACTAAAGACCCTCTTAGAGTTCACTATAAGTATATTTAGAAAACCTAATGGTTTTTTGGCTGCCACTATAGAGGAAAACCTAAAGGTTCTATGCAGAACCCGACAACAAAGTGTTTCCCTAACATTTCCAAGTAGAACTCCTTTAGGAGGCTATGTATTATTGACAAAGAAAAGAAGGGTAAGAAAAGAAAGGTACTTCAGTGGTTCTTTAAGGTTTCATGGAATAATTAATGATAAAAAAGAAGGGTTCTACTTGGGGCACATTATAATAGGAAACCGCCTGGGTTACGTGTGAAACTCTGTTTCCTGAGAAGGGAATGAGATGCTGCATGAGCTTCACGCTGTGGGAAGCGCCCTTGCGCGTGACCAGTATCTGAAGACTGTTTATAGGCTTGCCGTGGTCAGGTGACATGGCATTTTGCGCATTGTGTGATTATAAAATGCCGCCTGTAAACCATATCATCAGCCTCTATTATGTGAAGCAAAGACGCAATCCACAGGCCTACCCCGGTATGTCAAAACTACGCAATGTCTCGTTCCCTTCTCAGGGAACAGGGCTACATGCGTAACCCAGACGTTTCCTTTCCAAGGGAACTCCACGTTGTGTTTAGCATAACACCATGGGAACGCGAATACCCACTCCGTCATACCGAGGTATGGCCTGTTCAAAAAGACCCAAGCCCAAGGGTCACTGAAAGACACTCGAGCCCTGGGCGGAATGAATATCCAGGCTGTAATATCGAATGAATGTGTGTGGCATAGACCACCCTGCAGCAGCACACACATCTTGTAAGGATACCCCGTTGTACAAAGCCTTCGAGGAGGCAACCCCCCTAGTGTAATGAGCCCTTATGCTCAGAGGCATAATGAGACCGTATTCCTCATAAGCGATAGAGATTGCGTCCACTATCCAGTTAGAGATGAGCTGCTTTGACCCAGCATCACCTCTACTGTCACCGTCAAGCAGACCAACAGCTGCTCCGAGTTACGCCATTGGCCGCAGTGGTGGACGTAAGTACAGAGAGCCCTTACTGGACACAGCAGGTGCATTCTCTCTTGTTCCAGTGTGGGGAACAGAGGAGGGCAGAAAGCCTGCAACACCACAGGCTGGACAGCAGATGTAGGCACTTTAGGAATATAATCTGGCCTAGGATACAGGAAGGCCTTGGCTAATCCAGGGGTAAAATCAAGGCAGGAAGGGGCAACAGAGAAAACTTTGTAGATCTCCTACTCGCTTGAGAGATGTCAGGGCCAGCAGAAGAGCTACCTTTAGACTCACAAGCTTCTCAGAGGCTGACTCTTAGGGCTCAAATGGGGCACTGACAGACCTTCCAGGACCACAGAAAGGTCCGAGGAAGGTATGCGTGGCCTGCAGCTGGGCTTCAGCTGCCTGATACCACGGATAAACCTCAAGTTAGAGGATGTTGCCCCACAGAGGCTCTATCAACAGGTGTGTGGCTGGCCGAAATGGCGGCCACGTAAACCCTGATTGTAATAGGAGCCCACCCAGCTGAGAAACGTCCTTGTAAGAACTCCAGGACTGTAGCTATTGTGCAGTTCACTGGGTCTAGCTGGCGTTCCTCACACCACAAGACAAAAAGCCACCACTTGGGCGCATACAATTTCCTGGTGGGTGGTTCTCTAGGGTTCAACATGGTCTCTACAACCTCAGTTGTGAGACCAGAATCTATGAGCTGGTGCCCCTCAGGGGCCAGACCCAAAGTTTCCATATTTCTGGCCGAGGGTGATAAATCAGCCCTCCGGCTTGAGACATAGATGCCTGTGGATGGGAATCTCCCAAGGAGTGCCATCTAGCAGGGATATTACCTCTGAGAACCATATACGAGCTGGCCAATAAGGTGCTACTAGCAGCAGACACAGACTGTCTTGGCGAACTCTAGCTAGAACTTGTGGGAGCAGAGCGATCGGGGGAAAAGCGTACAGATGTGACCTCTGCCACATGTGCACCTTGGCATCCAGCCTTAATTGTGCAGCAGGAGTGAGGGTGAACCACAGCGGGCAGTGTGTTGTCTCCTCTGAAGCGCACAGCTGCAGTCCCACTTCGCCAAACCTCCGCCATATGGACTCCACCACTTGTGGATGGATCCAACAATCCCTGGGCCTCAGCCCCTGCCTGAACAGGATGTCTGCCCCCACATTCCGGTTGCCCAGAATGTACATTGCACTCACTGCCAAAACTTTCTCTCTGCCCAAAGAAGAATTAGTTGCACCTGTCTGAACAGGGGGCACAAACATAATCCTCGCTAGTGGTCAATATATGAGAACGTCGCTGTGTTGTCTGTAAACACATGGTGACCTCTCAATTGACGTTGGCTGCTGCTGCCATAAGCTCCAATAGTCTCCCATAGAGACTGGAGGGGATGCAAAGATCCAGCTTTAACTAGCTCAATGTTTATAGGATTGACCCTAGGCATGTTGGGGATAGAAACGCCCTCATCGTTGTAGAATTCTTATAACCCCTAGAAAAGTTGTCCACTGCACTGGAGAAAGCATACTTTTCTGAGGTTTAACGTCAGCCCCAAGCTCTTCATGTGGGCGAGAACAACATCTTGATGTTGAACCGCCAGTTCCCTGGATCATGCTAGAATTAACCAGTTGTCCAGGTAGTTTAGTACACGGATGCCCTGGAGTCACAATGGAGCCAGAATGACATCCATGCACTTTGTGAAGGTGTGAGGGGATAAAGCTAGCCCAAAGGGAAGAACCCGATCTTGGCTATGTGGAAATATGCACCTTTTAGATTTATCATCACAAACCAGTCCTCAAACTGAATTTGCAGAGTTTGGGCATCAGCATCCTGAACCTGTATGTCTGAAGAGTACAGTTCAGATGACGCGGATCGAAAATTGGCCGCATATGCCCCTATTTTTTGCGGACCCGGAAATAACGGCTGTAAAAACCTCCCTCCCTCAGGGAACGGGGTACATGTTCTATGGCCCCTTTGTGCAAGAGGAATCTTACTTCCTGTGCTAACGTAGGGCTCTTGTTTGTGCTGACTACTGTTGTGAGCACACCTCTGAACTGGGGGGTCGAGCTATAAACTGGACCCGGTAACCCTTTTCTATGGTAGACAGATCTCATGGAGCCACATTTGGCAGTGGTTTCCACGCTGCCAGACGGTCTTTTAGTGACGTTAACTATTCCACATTCTGCGGGAGGGAAAGCATCAGATTTTCATTGCCCTGTGACAGCTGCCTGACCAGAGAACACTGAAAACTTGGTACAGCCTTGGTTAGGGGAGGCCCTACAGTAGCACTGGGGGCTAACTGCCCTAACAACCTCATGTCCCCTAATAAGTCCCTCCACGGCCCCTCAGGACTGCTCTTCTTGTCTGCTTGGCTTTCATGACCATTCTCAGATCAGGCCTAGTAGCAGGCCGCGACTGTGACTGCCCGGTTCCCCTGGCTGTCTGCGGGGGTTGGCAGGTTGCCATACTCACTTTATGTGTCTCCCTCACACTAACGCTGGCCCGGGCTCCTCTCGTGGATGCCCGGGTGAACTTGACATGACAGGGAAGGAACTGGCTGAATGCCGCCATATGTCAAGCTCACTCAGCAGGTCTGCTTGGTAGGCCTGCAACACTGTCATTGTCTGCAGTGACCCACAAGCAAGACTACTACTGCATAGGCCTTGCCCACCAATGCCACGTTGGCCTTACACGGTGGCTTGGATGGCAAAGCCGGCCCCCCTAAATTACCTGCCGTCGATGGAGAGAGGTGGCTCACAAGTGCCTCCTCCACCTTCAGCATAGCTAAAGAGCCATGCCATTCATTCCCCACAATGGCCGAATAATCCAACATCGTGGGTTATAAATGTGGCTTATGCATGGTTTTCCACCAGAAGCCTGATATTTTGTCATGCACTTCTGGAAGAAAGGGGAGTTTTCTGCAGTGTGAGGGATTTACTTTTACTGGGGAGAAAAAACCTCATCCAGCCTTAGTAATTACTTCAAGCAGCTCTTTATATGCTGCTCTCAGTTTTTAGCACACGCTTCTGGCTCTTCGGAGTCAGAGAGGAATTATTATTATTATTTTTGTGTGTGTTTTGTTTTTTTTGGCTTTCCATAGCGGAAGGAGGAGTCGTGACGCGAGCTCCAAAATCCAGCGGAGAGCCGGACCCAGAAGACAGAGCAAAATATAGAGCACTCCTCCGGCTCCTCGTCTGGATCCATAAGAGATCCCCCAGACCTGAGATGGCTAGCTGCCTCGGCAGCGGCCGGCCCAGATCCGCAAGGCTCTGAAACCCATAAGTTGCTTCGGCTTCCGAGAAGAGAGCGAGTCATGAGCGGAGCTGCCTAATGTAGGCATTACATTCGCATGCTGGACACTTCATACAGAAAGTGTGCACTACTCCCGTGATGAAAAGCGTAACACACTTCCTGAATTCTCTCACTCATATTTTTCTCTCTCGCTCATTCCTTTTTTTTCTTCTCTTTTTCTAAAGGGATAGAAAAGTACAGAGATTTTGAGAAAAGATAGAGAGGAAATGTAGCATCTTTTTGTTTCTTTACAAAACAACTGCCATGCAGTCTCGCTGACGATAATAAGGCTGATGGCACGGTTCACGCGCTTAATTGCCACATCACCTGACCATGGCAGGCCTATAAATAGGCATGATTTTACACAAGGTGTAGATGCCAGTCACACGAGAGAGTATTCCCCATAGTGTTATGCTAAATGTTATGTGGAGTTCCCTTTGAAAGGGACCAATCCTCCAGTAGTTCTTTAAGGGTTCATTAGATAATTAAGGATTACAAGAATGGGTTCTACTAAGAACCCATTATGATAGAAATTTTGTTGAAGGGTTCTACATAGAGGTAGAAACCAAAGCAACTCTTATAGTACACTGTTAGTGAATATAGAACTACAGTGTGAGTTCTCCATGACAAAACAAACCACGATGTAAGATGGAATGAATTCCACAGTCATCTGATGGACATCGTGTTCTTCATGGTCTTCGTTTATTGCTAAATTTAGTGAGCTAGAACAACATGACCTGACAAGTAGTGTGTGTAACTAGGAGGCTGTATCAGTCAGCACACTGTCATACAGGAGCTCCAGCGTGATGTACCATGACACGGAGAATGTCCTGCATATAATGTATTTACGTCTCCAACGTTTCCTGCGGTTCCTTGTTAGTTACCTTCAAAAGTACCTTTCGCCTCCAGACTCCAGGAACATCTTCATACATTTTACCTATAATGAAAGGAATTTAGCAGTAGAATCTAATAAATAAAAAAAGCCTTTTCCACATCTGAAAGCTCTCAAAGGAATGTCTGCTGGAACTGAGAATCTTTTTTCTTTGCAACTTTCAAAAGAGCAAAGTTTTTTGGGAATATTTTTTTCTAGCAAGCTTTCTACAGAGAGAAAGCAACAAAAAAGGTTCTACTTGCAACCATTTTAGGAAAACACTTTGAGCATTCTCCCTTAGAGATACAAACCAAAGAGCCTTTAGAGTAAACTCTTAAAGGTTCTTTAGTTGTCTTTCTGAGGGAACCTTTAAAGGTTCTGTTTAGAGCCCTACAATGGAGCATTTTCATTTAAGCTCCAAGTAGAACCCTTTTAGGGGACTATGTATTATAGTTAAACTCCTCACAGGTCCCTTTCTGATAGGAAAACACTTTGATGTTCTATATAGAACCTTTAATGGTTTCCCCAGAGGGCCAACTGAAGCACTCTTAAGATTTCTCTCTTTTTTTGTAAAACTGAGGGTAAACAGTACGTGTCCAGCAAATGTTCACTAACCTCAGTTCTGCTTTTACCTATTTATTAATTCTGTTGCACTCTAAATGGTAAATCTAGAACCTTAAAGCTTTCTGCGGTTCCCCTTGCAGGCTCCTTGAAACAATCACATTACATAAGGTTTCCTTGTCACAAAAAAGCTTAGAACACACAACTATCCAAAGATGATCCATTTTGTTGTATTTTGTACGAACAGAGAACTGAGAAATGGCTCCAGCTGTAGCCCCGCCCCCTCACTTTAATATTTTGTCATGTGTGATTTTTAATCGATACCTGATGTTTTGTTCCGGTTCTACCCTCTTGTACAGATATTCTCACAGGAATCCGAAACATGCAGCTGTGCTGAGGCACAACAAGATTAGTCTGTAATGTATGTGTGTGTGTGTGTGTGTGTGTGTGTGTGTGTGTGTGTGTGTGTGTGTCTAATAATTTGGCCGTTTGAAACTCAGGTGATACAAAAACTCAGTGTTTCTCTAATTAATCGTGAAAACCCATCTTCTTACAAAATTTAGAATCATTAAGGCTTCTTCAGTTGTCACTCTGAGGGAGCCCTTCTGTGTAGGTTCTGAACAGTCTGTGTAAAACCCTACAACAGACTCTTTCCCTATCAGAAAGGTTTCAGAAGGCTCTTAGGATTCCTTAAACAAGCTAAATGTTAAACTCCTGCCAGGTTCTAGATATTAGAAGAAAATAATGAGTAATAATTTGGAGTTCTTCAGGGGTTCTTTAAACATTCATTTGAGTAATTTCCCCCCAAAAGAGTCTCACCTAAAACCTTTTTGGTAGGAAAACACTTCTACATAAAAAGCTTTAAGGGTTCCCCCAGGATGCACAAACCAAAGAGCCCCTTTAGGGTACACTCATAGAAAACTTAAAGCATTTCTAATGTAGAACCCTACAATAAACCTTTTTTGGAAGCTGAGGACCTTTAGCTATCCAAGGAAGAACCTTTGAGGAACCCTTTTCTCTAAGACTGTACCAGATTCCAAGAAGCTAACTCCTGACACGTTCTAGATGTTAAGAACCAGTCTTAGCTTCCAAAGAACAGGTTCGACTTTCAACCCATTCTGGTAGTAAAACACTATTTAAGGATTCTATATAAGGGTTCCTCCAACTGGAGAATCCTTTAGCAAACTTCAGTTCTGATTTTAGCAATTCTATTTTATGCTCTGAAGGAACCGATTACCTATAGGTTTTTTGTCAGAAAGAGTTCCAAGAAATTAAGAACGCTTGAGGAAATCAGATCTACATTGTTAGATTTTGTACAAATGGACAACTGAGAAATGGTTTAAAGTAGAACCTAATAGGAAGCTACAAATCAAATTAACCAATGAATCCTTAAAGTACAAATGGGTTCTTTAATGATTCTTAGACTCCAAAAAAAACTTGCAAACTGGTCTAGTAGTAAAACACTTTGTTGAATGATTTTACAGATAACCTTTAAAGGTTTATAAAAAGTGACAAGCAAAGAACCCTTTAAGGGAAGAAATAAGCTACACTCTTATATATTACACTCTTAAAAGAAAACGTAAATCGAGAATGCAAAAGCGTTCTTCACATGTAAGCATTCTAAATAGGAACCTATTACTAAGGGTTTCCTTGGAGCTAAATACCCTAAATAATCCCTTAAGGAAAAGCAGATCTATCTTGTACAGACAGAGAACTGAGAGAAGGTACGAGTTGTAGCCACACCCTCTTCCGTGATCTGATTTGTTGGTAACTTTGAATAGGAACCTGACAGCATAGGTTCTTTGTGGATCTGTTTTTTTTTTAAAAAAAAGAGGGCTGTGTTGCTGCACCTCACTCAGCCTGCTGTGCATAAATAAAATAAAAACATGTGAACGCTGTCGCATTCATTACATTTTCCTGGCTCTGGAGATCACAGAGTGTACCGCCCCAGGACTTTTCACTGCAGCTAGCGCTTCCATTAATATTAATGTCAAATGGAGTCCTCACATCCCTCTTCTTCTCCACCCATCTCCCTCTCTCTCTGTCTCCCTCACGCTCCCTCTGTCTGTCACTCCTCCTGTCCTTTTTGTGTGCAGAACAAACACAAAAACCTTACCACTGTTTATTCAGTTCATGATTCAGATCCCTGAATCAGAATCAAATCGAGATGAATCATTTTAGTGAATAATTTAAATGATTCTTTGTTAAAATATTATTATACCACAGCTCTTCAATCTTGGTATTTGGTACAAAACAGTTCCTCAAGGGGTTCTTTAATGGTTCATTGGTCACTTGACGGTTCTTAGCTCCCTTTGTTATAGGGAAACACTTGTTTTAGGGTTCTACACAAAACCTTTAAGGGTTCTTCTAGAGGGACAACTTAATATCAAGAATGTGAAACATCTGACTGTATTAAGATTTTAGAAGAAAATAATTACATTTTGTTGTACTGTTCTACATAGATCCTTTAAAGGTTCTTCCCAGAGGCACAAACTGAAGAACTCTTTAGGATACACTCTTAGAAATCCTTCAGGATTCTCATGGGATCCCTTAATGGTTTTATGAAGAACCCTTAAACAAACTGTTTACCTACATATCAGTAAGAAGCAAAGTAGAACCAAGTAGAGCCCGTTCAAAGATTGTTAAAGGGTTCTTCAGTTACCCCTCTGGGGAACCGTTAAGGCTGTGTGTAGAACCTTACCTTAGCGTGTTTTCTTCTTAATTCCAAGTAGAACCTTTTTAGTATGCTTAGGACCCTTAATAATCAAATGAACCATTAAGGAACCCTTGAATAAATCTTTTTTCCCAAATGGTTCCATTTGAAATATGTTCTAATAGGGAAAACAATGTGAAGGAGGGTTCTACGTTGAACATATGAGTGTTCCCCTGTTACGGTACCGCCAGTAGATGGCGCTGTGGCGACAACATGCACGAGCAGCTTGAGAACGTGCACGTGCACATGATTGTAGTGCGCATGGACACTAAAGCTGAGTTAAGTGTCGCCAACTGTCGGCGTTGTGCACGTGGTGAGGCATTAAAGTGTTTAAGTGTTAGTGTTGAAGTAACGTAATGTCCCGTAAAGCAACGTAACGTCAAGTCAAGTAAAGTTAAGAGGAGATTGGACTAACAGAGAAGACGATGGAATGTATAATGGTGCCAGGTTGTGATATTCCTCGTGAGTTTATTTAAGTGGCACAATAAAGACTGCTCTCCTGCGCTTACTTCCTGTCTCCAAGTCCTGAGTCGTAACATCCCCCAAGAAACACAAAGTAAAGAACACCTTAGGGCACACTACAAAAAGTTGAAACACTTATGGGTTCTTCAGTTATCCCTGAAGAATTTTTAAAGGTTGTATGTAGAACCCGAGATTGATATGTTTCCTTATTAATTCCAAGTAGAACCGTTTTAGGAGGCTGAGGGCCCTTAATTATCTAGTGAACCCTTAAAGGAACTCTAGAGGAACCATTTTCTATGAGTGTGTTTATTAACTGGGTACAAACTTGTCTAGAACCAGTCAGGAGTTTAACATTTAACATGTGTTTATTGGGTAATTAAGGGTTCTTAGAGCCTCCTAAATTGGTTCTGTACACACTTACACAGTTAATACATACTGCTTGTTTTGTTTTTTTGTGGGGGGGGGGGGGTAGTTCTTCTTGGGTTTGTTAAGGATTTGTTGGATAATTAAGGGTTCTTAGCTTTTAAAGAAAGGGTTCTACTTAGAAGGGTTATTTTTTCCATTCAGAGACCACTTTGACTGTAAAACAAACAAACAAACCAACAAATAATGTTCCACACCAAAAATGCAACAATAAATGCTGATAAAGAATCAATCTTTAATAAATAAATAAATACAATTCGTTTATTAGAAATAATTGCAATTGATACATTTCCTATAACAGCACTCCAGACTGTGTTTTATTTCTCTACCTAATGCTAGTGAGCTTTAGCTAACCTCATCCTCCAGGGCATGGAACAAATACCAGAATTATTTAAACCCTCTGTGCTGTGGGTTCTAATCTGGTTCCGTTCATTATCTCTTCTTAGTGCCGGTCGCTTCACAGTGGCTCCTCGTGGTGTACGGGTGTGTGTAAAGCGCTGCAGTCGGTAAACACTACGCTTTATTAGGCAGGCTAATTGCACGTAGCCGTGACCGCTAGCAGAATAAATTGCTGTATCGTTAGCTTGAAGCGGCTTAATCGAATGACTGTTAATCTGATGATTAAAGGCTGTGATTTAGCTTCGTACAGTCCCTGAACACACAAAAATATCCAATCCTGTGTGTGGAGCTGATGTCGCGGTAATTTAACGTGGCTTGGAGGAATCGTGGAATTTATTTATTTTTTCTAATACTCTAATTCTGTAATTCACGGCTTCTCTAATAACCGTGTGGTCTGTGTGTGTGTGTGTGTGTGTGTGTGTGTGTGTGTGTGTGTGTGTGTGTGTGTGTGTGAAAGTATTTAAAGGAAAATTGCTTCGTAGCTAAGAGAATCCATTGTGGAGCCAAGCTGCCATGGCATGTGCGTTTAATTTTCCTTGTCAGAGAGAAAGAAAATCATGAATGTGCCTTAAAAAGAAAATGTCACAATGGTGTAGAGAAACTTTGAATACATTTTAATGCATTTTCAAACTTTACTGCATCCTGAAATCATAAAAGAACTACTTTCCTGGTCTGAATTGTACGAATTCTGGTTGGTTAGATGGTGCATGATTAATCTCCTGACAGTACTGCGGGTATATATTAATGCACTTGTGTAAAAAAAAACAAAAAAAAAAACAAGGAAAAAATCCAGAATGTTTAATTGTTGATATGGTAAAATTTTCTACATGTTAAGGAGATGTGTTTTTTTTTTTTTTTTTACATTTATGAAAAGAGTCTCCAGTGTCAGCGCTTTGAAACAGTCAGAGGTAAAGCTGTACATTTGTCTTATTAATCAGTCTGTACAGATTTTGCTGCATCTTTTTTCAAACTTTGTGGAGTTTTTTGTGTTTTTTTTGCAGAAAACTACTGGAATTGGCGAAATCTTTCACTGTGATGTTTGTTGGTAAATGAGACCTTTTAGCTGTACTCATGTTCGGCGCATGTGAATGGAAGTGGGCTTTGACTGAACGTGCATTTTGATGATGTCACACGATGCGTCTTGGCCAGAAAATCTGCGGTAATTTTGAACAATTCCAAGTTCCTCCGAATATTGTGACGTTTGCTTGATTTTTGATAAGTGACAACAGGAACAAATCTGTTTTGATGACATTCCACAATGTTAAATGTAAACGTATCGGTATCGCTAAGAGAACTGAAAATCAAGCTAGCTAACTATGGGTCTGGGGTATTTTTAAATGCAAAAAAGGAAGACTATATGCTTTTTTTGGCTCTTATTTAACATTTAACATATAATATCCATTTTTAAGTCATAAATAATACTCATTTTATATTTAAAAAAAGAATAAAATTAAACAATATATAAGAGAGAGTGGTAAAATGAGTAAAGTTGCTAGTAATTAGCAAGTTTTTCACTTTCATAAAACACTTCCACCTAAAACATTTCCACTCAGACTTTTGGTCATTTTTGAGTTAAAGTTTTCCCAGACTGCCTCATGTATTCAAAGTGTGTTTCCATGTTGCGCTCCGGGAAAAAAAAACGTACATGAAAGAAATTCCTTAAAATGCATAAATATCAGTGCAATCACGCTGCTACAGTCTTACAGCTTCTAGCTTTTGATATCGTGTGATGAAAGAGTGAGAAATATGAAACGAGAGAAATTTATAAATCTCTATTTCATGTTCAAGTAGAATGCACAAGAACACTCAAACGCACACACACACACACTCACTCTCACGGTCTGACATTGTGCTGTACAATCTCAGCTCTTGATCTACGCCCTCGGAGAGCAGGCTTTATATTCCTGAGAATGCAAAATGTATTACAATACTCTAACTCTGACATCATACTGTACAGCCTAGTCTATTTTTCATCCTGATGAAGCTATATTTCCAGAACACTACCTCACGTTCATATAGATCACACGTTCAGGTTGTGATCTACAGTATGCTGCAGGAGAGGATTTTTTTCCCCCTCTTCATATTTGCTATGTGTAGCTGTGAAATATGAAACATGAAGAAAAACTCATGAAACGATCATACTGAACATGCTCTGTTCGCTAGAAGCCAGGTCTTGTTACGTGTTCAGACTCGGCGCTGTGTAACGTTAGCCATTTATCTTGGCGATAAAAGGTTTGTATACTTGGCCTGTGTGGATAGCAAAAAACTCGAACAAATTTATATTGATCCATCACACAAATGTAAAATTCCTATAGTTGCAGTGGGATATTTAACAGGATGAGATATGTCACGACACGAGGAACATGAACCGATACAAGGTGCCAATATTTATGTATTTTTAAAAAATGTGATTTATTCAATATTCTCCTCACTCAATCTGTTAGAGTGTTCAGATGATGTCTCGTTGAATACAGATATGTTCTTACATCTTCCACAGACACGTCCACACGTCCACTCTCACACACGTACACACACGCAATCATACAATCTAGATTCATACTGCGCGACACCTGCCAGAGCTGATGAGCATCTCGCTGGCTCGTTCTCCCCATCTCCTCATCATCACACGCTGCGGCGGAGCTTTTCATTAACCTCCACTGATCCTCATACACTCCAGCAGCCACACACACACACACACACACACACACACACACCATATAACACTCACACGCGGACACATGTGGATCTAATTTCATTTGTATGGAGATAAAATTCAGTCAGTTATTAATTAAGGTGAAATATCATTTTTCCTCAAATGTGTTTAAATCATATGCAGTGTTTTAATTAAACATCATCGTCTCAGAAACCAGATTCCCAGACATTGTTAAAGACAAGACTTTTTTTTCCCAAAATATCAAGAGCAAAACTGATATATCATCATATTTACTCACCACACAACCGGAAGTATTCTTATGGCTGCAGGAAATGCTGGAATTTTTCTTTAACTTCTCCATACTCTCCCACTTCTTCACATGGTGCTTGGACCCCTTAATTTTCTCCTATATTTAATAATTGGTAATGAGCTTTAGATGTAAATCAAAATGTGCGCATTAATATAAATCATCCGTGATGTGCAGGTGCACTACTCTCCGATCTGCTGTTACAGAGGATTAATCAACACCTTCTGACCAATCAGAATCCAGAGCAATAAACAACGCAGTGTGTGTGTGTGTGTGTGTGTGTGTGTGTGTGTGTGTGTGTGTGTGTGTGCGCGCTTTGGGGGTGGTGGGTAATCACAAAAGTATTCATTAAATTTTCTTTTATGTAATTCTACCCCTCACTGCTAGATTTAATACTTAAATCACACTGTGATGACTCATAAAATAACAAACACAAAAAGTGTAAACTTCTTTTAACTCCATGTAAAGTTACAGTTTTCCAGTTCCATCATCAATAAACCTTAGTGAGAATGTTCCAGAAGCAGCCATGCAAGCCCAAGCCAAGACACTACCTCCACCATGTTTCACAGATGAGCTTGTATGTTCTGGATCATGAGCAGATCCTTTCTTTCTCCACACTTTGGCCTTTCCATCACTTTGGTAGAGGTTCATCTTGGTTCCAGAACTTTTGTGGATCATCTCTGTATTTCTTTGTGAATTCCAATCTGGCTTTCTGATTCCTGCTGTTGATGAATGGTTTTCATCTTGTGGTATGGCCTCTATATTTCTGCTCTCAAAGTCTTCTTTGAACGGTGGATTGTGATACCTTCACCCCTGCCCTGTGGAGGTTGTTGGTGATGTCACTGACTGTTGTTTTTGGGTTTTTCTATACAGCTGTTGTTGTTTTCCTTGGCCGACCCATTCAGCGTCTGTTGCTCAGTACACCAGTGTTTTTTTCTTTTCTGGATATTCCAAATTGTTGTATTGGCTATGCCTAATGCTTGTGCAGTGCCTCTGATAGATTTTCTCTCTTTTCTCAGCTTCAAAACAGCTTGCTTTTCTCCCATAGACAGCTCTCGGATCTTCATGTTGATTTAATCTTTTTAACCACAAATGCACTCTTCACAGGTGAAACCTAAGGTTAAATCCAAGAGTAGATGTTCAGAGCTATGTATTGTTTAAACAATCAATCTAACAGGACACACCCGGGTAACAAGAAACACCTGTCAGTCACATGTTCTGATATTTTTGCTCGCCTACAAATTTGGTGGTCTGATACAAAATGCGTTATGTTCTATGTCATTTAACACATCTACATGTGAAAACTCTATTCTCATAGTCATATTTTGATCTCAAACCCAAATCTCTTCAGTCTACAGCAAAAATCAATGACTTAGCCTTGCCGTTCCAATAGTTTCGGAAGGGACTGTACCTCTGATTGTTACAAAGCTGTTAAATAAATGTTAAATAAAAACCTCCTTGGAGAAACCACCTTGGATGTGTGCGTGTTTGGTTGAAATAGCAGGAAGGCTGAGTTAATTAACATTCTTGCACAAAGGCGCAAATATGTGTTTTGAGGTTTTTGTATTTCCAAAGGAAAAAAAAATCTTTCTGTGCTACTGACAGCAATTACAGAGTCAAATCTCACGCATTGTTCCATAGCAGCAGTGCTGATGTTTTTATTACGTTAGTGGGAACACCTGAGCTCCAGTACATGCCGCTGTTTGTCCTCCACTACAAAAGCTCCAAGCTTTACAAGTGCTCTTAGTGGATGCTTTGGCCCCTTAGCGAATCGTGTTAGCCAACACAAACAGGTGTGCGCAGGGATCCGAGACGTGTTTCCCAGTGTAAATATATTCTCTCCCTTTTCATATGTTCTCTGGTAATGCAAGTGTAAATAATTTAGGCCATTTCTCCAGGAGTTCTGTGTTCAGACTCGCAGTCTGGATGCTTTAACGGCGGGCCCTCTCAACGCAGCGTAATTGAAATGGCTAAATTATTCATGCCGCAATACGACACTCCCAGTGGCCTCATTACTTTCAATAACACGGGCAAAAATATAGACACATTCTACTTCAAAATGGAAAGAGCTCCAGCTAATTTGCATCGGAATTAGAGGAATCACAAGAACTCACATCATATAATCAGCTTCATGAGGTCACAGCATGAAATTTCAGAACAAGGCGGTGTGACCGGACCAAAAAAACATGCCAATTAAAAAAAAAATTCTAAAAAATATTTACCAGACATGTTCACTAAGTCCCTGAGGTCCAAGTCAAGTCTCAAGTCTTAGCAGTGTATGAGGTTAAATCAATTTTGAAATATTAACACTGATTACTTCTACAGAATGTCTTGTTATTCAATTATTCAGAATTGTCTAATAAAAGCGCACAAGGTTTTACTTTAATCGCTAATTCAAAATTAAATAATTAATCAAAAAACTATTACATTTGATCCAAAAATTCTCCCTATAATTACAAGAACACAGAACATTTGTAGGAACTTCAGGAAAGATATGACTTTTTTTTGCATTAGTGCAAATTGCCAATGTGCTCTGTATTTTGAGCTATTTGAGTTGCCATAGTCTGCTGTAGTTCTCAAGTAATAATGGGTAAGGTAGTCTTCTAGTAGCACCGGTGGAAACAAAACACCAGTGTATAGATGAAATAGGCTCTATGCATGAACGCTGCTTATGTATTTCCAATAGAATCTCAGCGCCAGCGACTTTACTTCAGTATAACGCATTCCTATAGCGAAGTGTACTAGCGGCAAAACTCTTTCATAGAATTCATTTTACAACGATTATAGTATTATTATTATTCTTATAGTATTATTAGTATATATAATTATAGTAATGTAACTCAAAATACATAGTTTGAAGCCCTTCTCCTTCTTACTGTTGGGTGTAACAGCTGACTGCCTCACAATACCATTAACATCATTCACGGTAATCTGGGGAAGCTCTTGTAAACAGAGTTTACAAAAAATATTCCATACTCTCCTGCGCCATCTTCACATAGTTATCGCCAATAGCGAAAATGGCTTCCGGCGCATCACCGGATGTACCCGAGCTGGCTGAGACAAAACGTGGACAAATTGTGCATAGAGTGTATTTAACTTGGATATTATATGCATATGGCAGCTAACACTTGAGAGTAAAAAAACATGAAAAGCACATGGAAACATTTGTACTTCTTGAAAATGGACAGCCAGCAAGCCCCTGACCGCTGTGTAACAACACAGCTTCCCTTTGGATTAATTGATTGCTTTTCAAATTAAATGACACGAGGATTATCACAATGTAAGACTTGGCTTTATTGTTATTGCTTGTTGTTCATTTATATAACAGCACTTTTCCAGTGAGTGATGAACATGCGCCTTCAGATGCATCACGCTTCTATATAATAACACTGACTTGGTGTGTTTAGAGATGAACTGTTGTGATATTTGCTGCTGCAGGACATACTGATAGGGAATGAATGAATGAGGAATGAATAGAAGAATGTGGTGTTTGATGATGTCATGTGGGGTCATAAAGAGAGAACGTAATCGGGAACACCAAACCAAAATGACTCGTGTTACTCAAGAGTCGCTGTCTTCAAGTCCAAGTCAAGTCTCGAGTCAGAGGTTCACAAGTCCAAGTCAAGTCTCGAGGCAGTTGTTCATGAGTCCAAGTCAAGTCTTGAGGCAGTTGTTCACAAGTCCAAGTCAAGTCTCGAGGAAGTCGTTCACGAGTCCAAGTGAAGTCTCAAGTCAGTTGTTCACATGTCCAAGTCAAGTCTCAAGTCAATTGCTCACGAGTCCAAGTCAAGTCTCGAGTCAGTTGTTCACAAGTCCAAGTCAAGTCTCGAGTCAGTTGTTCACATGTCCAAGTCAAGTCTCGAGTCAGTTGTTCACGAGTCCAAGTCAAATCGCGAGTCATTTTTTTGCAACTTAAGTGTGACTCGGGTTCAAGTCGCAGACGCAAGGGTCCATCTCTGATATTTCTGTATAATTTGTTAGGTAATTTAATGCTGTGAGTCTGTGATATAAAATATGATGATTTTATTCATGTATATATTAATTAATTTTAATATCACCTACTGAATTGTTATAGTTACAGTGGAGTGATGATTATTTCCTATTTACACCACAGCACTGTTGAATTCTACATTCTGATTGGTTGATTAAGTTTCTATTACGTTATAATTATCATAGTAAGTAAGTAAGCAAGTAAATTTTATTTATATAGCACATTTAAACACAGCAAAGCTGACCAAAGTGCTGAACAGAATAAGAAAAGTAAAATAGAAAACAGAATAAAACCAAATAAAGACAGACAAAGTACAATAGTAAAAATTAGATTAAAACGCCTGGGAGAAGAGATGCACTTTCAGCCTCTTTTTAAAACTGGTAATTGAGGGTGCAAGGCAGATGTCCAGTGGCAATTGATTCCATAAATGAGGGGCAACGACTGAAGAAGCTCTATCCCCATTAGTTTTTAAATGGAATCGAGGGACATACAGAAGAAACCTATGAGAAGATCTTAAAAATCTGCTGGATGAATGTGGTGTGAGAAGATCTTTGAGATAGGAAGGAGCTTGATCAAGAGTTTTAAAGACAAACAGAATCTTAAACTAGATCCTAAAATGATTGAGCGATGCTATAATTGGGGTGATATGATTATATTTCTTTTCCCTGGTCAACAGCCTTGAAGCTGCATTCTGAACCACCTAGAGACAAACAAGACATGACTGAGGAAGACCCAAGTGCAACGAATCATTTCTATAATAACAGCTCATTACAGAGGGACTTGTATGGATGGCACTCCACTAATAATAAACAGATTTGGTAAAAAAAAAAAAAAATTAGCAAGGTTAGGAGACATTTATAGAACATTTATGGAAGGAGTCTCCAGTGTCAGTACTTTGTAACAGTCAGAGGTAAAACTTCGCTATCTCAGCTAGCTTCAATAGCAGGCTATTGTTAGCACAGTGTTGTTTTAAGCAGCTGGCTAGTAACCCTTATATCACTAAATTAATTAATTAGGGGTCTAAGCACTTATTATTCTTTCATGTATACTAAACTGTAAATCACTGATACATGAAACTCAGTCGAGTAAGATAGCCAGACTGGCCTCATGGTGGTGCTATAGAGCACTTGTTTGGCATGAATTGTTAGTCCTACACAGAAAAAAAAAATAATAAAGTTCCTCAGATTCCGAACTAGCACCAGACATATACAGTGGTGCTTGAAAGATTGTGAGCCCTATAGAATGTTCTATATTTCTGCATGAATATGATCTAAAAGATCATCAGATTTTTTCACAAGTCCTAAAAGTAGACAAAAGTAAAGTAGCCTAATTCCCCAGTTATAGTGACTGGGACACTATACTGTAAAAACAGCACTGTCTTTTGGACTCTCTGTGGTCATTAAGAATCCCAGGACACTTATTGTAAAATAGTAGGGGTATATCCCTGGTGTTCTGGTGAAATTCCCCCATTGGCCCTTCTCTGTCAAGATCCCCTAATAATCTCCATCTCTGAATTGTTTACCTGACACTCCTCTCCACTAATAGCTAGTGAGTGGTGGGCGTTCTGGTGCACTATGGCTGTCGTCGCATCATCCAGGTGGATGTTATACACTTGTGGTATTTGAGGAGATATCCCCCATACTTTTGGTTTACATGAGAAGCATTATGTTTGGAGAAAGGAAACCACTGCATTCCAGCATAAGACCTTATCCCATCTGTGAAACATGATGGTGGTAGTGTCATGGTTTGCTGCACCTGTTTTGCTGCATCTGGGCCAGAATGTAGAATGCAGCAAGACAACGAGCCTAAACACACAAGTCTTTCTACCAAAGAGCGGTTAAAGAAGAGTAAAGTTAATGTTTTGGAATGGCCAAGTCAAAGTGTTGACCTTAATTCAATAGAAATTTTGTGGAAGGACCTGAAGCAAGCAGTTCATGTGAGGAAACCCACCAACATCTCAGAGTTGAAGCTATACTGTTCTGAGGAGAAATTTCTCCAAGCCGATGTGCAGGACTTATCAACAGTTATTGGAAATTCCAGATACTGAAAGCAAAGGTTCACATACTTTTGCCACGCACAGATATGTAATATTAGATCATTTTCCTCAATAAATACAAGACCAAGTAGAATATTTTCGTCTCATTTTTTAAAATTGGGTTGTATTTATCTACTTTTAAGACTTTTAGGTGTGAAAATCAAATAATATTTAGGTCATATTTATGCAGAAATACAGAAAATTGTAAAGGGTTCACAAACTTTCAAGCGCCACTGTATAATTGAGCTATTTAGCTCTGCCCACTTAGATTTTGAGCTGCTACAAATGTTATTGAGTGTTGGTGAAAAATGGTTGAAAGCATCTTCAGATCGTACTTCATATAGCTTGTACAAGGTTAATGGATTATCAGAACCGTTCTCCCGTGACATGCCTAGAACTATGAAGCTTGACATTTCTATTTAATTCTAAACATTCACGAATGCTCTTGGACAAAACGGGAAGAAATCACAAAAATGAAAGATGAAAAAGAATTTCTGGATATGGTTCTAGTTACTCGGTGGCTTTGTTGCCTACAGATTAAAGTGTACAAATTTAGCATTATTATTTTCTTGGTCATGGCCTCAGTGGTTGGCAATGACTTTGCAGGATCCGGAGCTCATTTCAGATAATGACACACTCAAATGTCTTGCAGCGAAAATTCCAATTACCTTAAGAGAAATTGATCAAAAGTGTAGTGTAGTAAAGTTTGTTTAAATTTGCATGCCGCACCTTTTCTACAGGTTAGCATGATTAGCAGCGAAGTTAAATCACTTCACAATTCACGCTCCAAACGATATTCATGAATAATAATAGCATCCGTAACGCAGTGTACGTCACGCTAGTAATTAGTTTTAGTTAATTCGACTCTATAAGTCATGTAGGCTAGCTGTATCAGCTAGAGTGAGCGCCTCAAAGGCTATCTTTCTCCTGTTGTTTTTCTACAGCATTCCAGATTCATTTACACTTATAACCAAAGCTCCACACCTGCTAAAGGATTTTAATTTTATGCAAAAGTGTTTTGGTGATGCAAATTAAACATGAGGACCTGTCATGGTATTTTGCTCTAATTGACGATAAAGGAAACGCATATGTTTTACAAATTCTGTTGCGTGCCATCCAGAAAAGAATAGAATAATAATTGAAAATGAATGAATAAATAAAAAAGAAAAAGGCTGGGCATCTTAACAAAGCTTTGAACACTGTGGGGGCACTGAAGAAAGACTGTGTCTGCATGTGTGGGCTGTTTAGATAAGTCTATTATTGGACTCCAACAGCGTGTGCTCTTTTATAATTATTATACAGACATGCAAATCGAACTGGAGAACAATTACTAATTAACCAAATCAGATCCAAGGTTATTCGTTTTTCTTTATGTTTTCGAAATATTCCGTTTGAATGGGTAATAAAAGATTAACAAAGCTTTTTCCTGGCAGGCTTTGAACTTTTTTTTTTTGCACGACTAAATATTAATCAGAAAATAGATGGTAAAAAAGTAAAGAGAGAGAGGAAGTGATTAGCAGAGACATCTTCTGACACTCAGGGAGATGCTAATGTGCTAGCGGTGTGAGGTAGTGAGGTAGTGAGATTATAGAGGAATACTGATATTATGAGACAGAACTACAGTGCCCTCCACTAATATTGGCACCCTTGGTAAATATGAGCAAAGAAGGCTGTGAAAAAATGTCTTTATGTTTAAACCTTTTGATCTTTTGTTCATAAAGATCAGTATTTTGTTCAAAATACTCTGCTCATGGATATCAAACAATTACGAAAACGACAGGTTGCTTATCCAAAAAAAATAAAATAATTAAATATAGGTGTGCAACAATTATTGGCACCCTTTTAGCTCCCTTTGCCAAGATAACAGCTCTGAGTCTTCTCCTATAATGCCTGATGAGGTTGGAGAATACATGGCGAGGGATCCGAGACCGTTCCTCCATACAGACTCTCTCCAGATCCTTCACATTTCGAGGTCCACGCTGGTGGACTCTCCACTTCAGTTCACCCCACAGGTTTTCTATGGGGTTCAGGTCAGGGGACTGGGAGGGTCATGGCAGGACCTTGATTTTGTGGTCAGTAAACCATTTTTGTGTTGATTTTGATGATGTGTTGGATCATTGTCCTGCTGTAAGATCCAACCATGCCCCATTTGAAGATTTCTGGCAGAGACAGTCAGGTTTTCATTTGTCATGTTACGAAGTTGAGTTATGGATGCAAGTGTGGATTTTCAAACATTTAATATCAAATAAAGATACAAAAGACTCTACAACAAACATATGAAACACTGTGGCGAAAACTAAACACGGCAGCATAAACAAAAGCATAGACAATGTTAGACAAGGAAGCAGTGCAAAACAGTGGCTATATATAAACGTGCTCATTAACCAGGAAGTGACTACAGGTAAAATGTTAAATGGCGCACTTATATAGCGCTTTTATGCAAAGCACTTTACACTGTGTCTCATTCACCCATTCACACACACTCACACACCAATGGTAGCTGAACTGCCATGCAAGGAGCAACTTGCATCTGGAGCAACTTGGGGTTCACTGTCTTGCCCATGGACACTTCGGCATGTGGAGTCATGTGGGCTGGGAATCGAACCACCAACAGTACGATTAGTGGACAACCCGCTATACCCCCTGCCATGTGACTGATTAGTGTGGTGCATTGGCTGCTGGGAACTGGAGTCCAGAGCTCCTTCCCTGATACATGATATCATTTAATATCTGTTGATATTTGACAGAGTGCATGATGCCATGTATCCTAACAAAATGTTCAGGTCCTCTGGCAGAAAAAAAGCCCCAAAACATTAAAGAGCCTCCATCATATTTAACTGTGGCCATGAGAAACTTTTCCATATGGCTACCTCTCTGTGTGCACCAAAACCACCTCTGTGTTTATTACCAAAAAGCTCTATTTTGGTTCCATTTGACCATAGAACCCGATCCCATTTGAAGTTCCAGTAGTGTCTGCACACTGAAGACGCTCGAGTTTGTTTTTGGATGAGAGTAGAGGCTTTTTTCTTGAACCCCTTCCAAACAACTTGTGGTGATGTAGGTGACTTCAGATTGTAGTTTTGGAGACTTTCTGACCCCAAGACGCAACTAACTTCTGCAGTTCTCCAGCTGTGATCCTTGGAGATTTTTTGTCCACTCGAACCGTCCTCTTCGCAGTGCGTTAAGACGATACAACACACGTCCAATTCTAGGTCGATTCATAACACTTCCAGTTGACTGGAACGTCTTAATTATTGCCCTGATGGTGGAAATGGGCATTTTCAATGCTTGTGCTATTTTCTTATGGACACTTCCCATTGTGTGAAGCTCAACAACCTTTTGCCGCACATCACAGCTATATTCCTTGGTCTTACCCATTGTTATGAATGACTAAGGGAATTTGGCCTATGTGTTACAGGAAGTCATGGTTGAACAATTTCCTGTTACTAGTCACCCAACTATACTAAAAAATTTAAAATATCAATGGGAATATACTTCAAATATATTTTTCTCATAAACTCAACAAAAAAAGAAACGTCCTCTCACATTCAACTGCTTTCATTTCCAGCAAATTTCTTAACGTGTGTAAATATTTGTATTAACATAAAAAGATTGAACAACTGAGACATAAAATGAAGAAGTTTCACAGAAGTTTGATGAACAGAAATGGAATAATGAGTCCCCAAACATGGAGGGCTAATATTGGTTACATGTAATTTTCCACTGCGAGGACGATCAGCTGTCCTTCCTGTCTCCCTGTAATACTGTCTTAGGCGTCTTACATTACAGACATTACAGTTTATTGCTCTGGACACATCTGCAGTCCTCATGTCTACCTGCAGCAGGTCTATGGCATGTTCACGCAGGTGAGCAGGAACCCTAGGCATCTTTCTTCTGGTGTTTTCCAGAGTCAGTAGAAAGGTCTCTTTAGTGTCCTAACTTATTGTAACTATGACATTAATCGCCTAGCGCCTATACACTGTTTGTGTCTTAAGGACTGTTCCACAGCTGCAGGTGCAATAATTGTATATGCTTCACTTAACAAGCATGAAAAACCTCGTTTAAACCCTTTCCAATAAAGATCTGTAAATCTTATTGGATTTTACAAAATTATCTTTACAATACAGTCTCCTGGGAAAGGGACGTTTCTTTTTTTTTTTTTTTTTTTGCTGAATTTAAGAATTCATAGGGGTGCCAATAATTGTTGAACACCTATATTTAACAAACAATATTTTTTGGATAAACCTGTGTTGTGTTTGCAATTGTTTGATATCCATGAGAGCAGAGTGTTTTTGTTTTTCTTCTTAAACAAAAAATCAAAAAGTTAAACAATTAAGACCATTTTTTCACAGACTTCTTTGCTCATATTTGTCAAGGGTGCCAAAATTAGTGGAGGACACTGTATATCTGAATGATGAATTATTGAATTTTTCTAGCACAGCGTGGTTGAAATCTGGGTTCTGATTGGTTTTAATTTTCTCATAACACAGTAGATTGGCCAGTGATTCCAACCTTTTTATTTATTAAAGAACAACTTTTCCTGACAGCACATTTCTTGTCATCCCTGATCCCATACATCTCTGACAAAAACCCCAGAAAGTCCTTGAATAAGCGCTCAGAGTTTCGTAATTTATTCCCAGCAGACGTCTTCATATCGCCTTCATGTACATGCCGTACAAAAGAGCTTCCTCTCGCCTGTCTACATTAGACATAACCTTTTCATTTAGACCAGCGCTTCCATTAAGCATGTCGAGCATGTGTGTGTGTGTGAGTTTTGTAGACATTGTTGTGCGTGCACACACACACACACACACACGTTCAGTGCTGCACGTTGTAAGATTTCATTTAAGTGCCTGCTTGTGTTTGCTTTCTCTAATGATGGTCTCAGCTTCAGCTGATTTACATATCAAAAACAGATCCTCAAGGGTTTCCTTGAATAATTAAGGGTTCTTCACTTTCTAAAGGGGTTCTGCTAGGAAACCCTGTCTGCAGAGGTGTCAAGATTATTAACCAGAAATTTAGTGGATGTCAGAGGACGAGACAGCAGTTTAAAAAAGTAAGACACTATGAGGCAACAGTCTAGTGTTACGCTACTTGATAATAAACATCTCCTCCATTTTTAGGCCACAGCCGCGCCTTCTTCTTTCTTGGTCAGAGTTCATATAGATAAAGTCAATGAGAATTAGTAAACACATGTTTTTCATGTCCTTTCCCCTTCAGTGAACTGGCTTTTCTCCTGGGTGAATTTTACTTAGGTTTGGTCTGTCCATTGCTTTAGTGGCACTCTCAGGTGTTTGCTGTTTATCAACTAAAACAACAGGTCAAAAATATTAAATGCTACAACTAGATTATCCATCCATCCATCCATCAATTTTCTGTACTGCTTATCCTACACAGGGTCACGTGGAGCCTGGAGCCTATCCCAGGGGGACACCATGGACAGGGTGCCAACGCAACACAGGGCACAATCGTGCACACACACTCACACACCCATTCCCGCACAACGGACAATTTGGAAATGCCAGTCTCCAATGCATGTCTTTGGACTTGGGGTGGAAACCACATGGGTTTTATCCAGGTTCTCCAGTTCCTCATTCAGTAGGTTGTCTCTTACAGAAACCAAAGCAAAACCCAAATGCAGAACTATAAACTATAGATGATTTTATAAGAATGTGTCTGAGAAGTTTGAGAAGTTATTGAGTTCCTATAACAAGTACAGCCTACAGACATGTTATGGTCATGTGACCTATTAATGATCAAGTGTGGTCATGCACCCTACAATGAGCACTTACAGTAAGTTTGTATTAGAATGACGTGTGTGTGTGTGTGTGTGTGTGTGTGTGTGTTGTATACATAGCGAAGACACACCCATCTGAGATCACCAGAAACATTACTTGATAAACACATGTCCGGAAAACTAATCCCATCCAAATAGTACTTGTGTGAATGATGCCCTGAGATTGACTATGCCCCGGTGTTTCTGGGACAGACTTTAGATCCACCATGATCCTAACCAGGATAAAGTGTTTTATCCAACTGAGAGTCTTGAAGGATCTAAAGAACAACAAGTTTAGCAACCAGCTGGCATTCCAGAAGTTAAGGTATGCCTGTTCTCTTTGGAGATGAGCAATCATGGCCTCATATGGTAGATCCATTCCGTTGGAGAACTGCTGATCCACATCAGCACCATGAATCAAGTGTTATAACACCAAATAGGGTGACGGTGTCTTCCATCAAGTCCATAAATAAATTGTAAGCAGTGTCTTTGTGATAGGTTTACTGTGAGCACTCTCCCCTCCCTGTGAACACCCCCCTCTCTCTGTTTCCTGGTTCCTGTGTTGGCACCTTTTTCTTTTTGTTTCTTTGTTGACTCAGGTGCAAACCGATGAAGCCCCTCACCATATATCAAGCCTGATATATACTCTACCTTTCTTTGAATAAATGAGAGATCTTGCTATTCAAACTTTGTGTGTTTGTGTGTCATTTGGCATACTCTCCCAAGGCCTTGGTGTGGAAAGTGTGTAACGGGGCGAGGGCGCCATCTTTCTTATGTATTTTCCCTTTCTCTCTTCTTTAGAATCGTAACCCTGAGATTCTCTAGTTTCAAATCAAAACAGTTTTCTGGGGGCTCGTCCCAGGATATAGATTCACAAATCCTGACAGTTTTCGGGAATTCCAAAGAGATTGATATAGTCAGGAAAAAACAGGCAGGGAATCTCATGGGATCCCTGGGATCAGCATGTACGATACTTACAACTGGTCTATGTCCGCCGAGAGAGATTGCAATAGGACAGCGAGGAGATATATTGAGCGGTTAAATAATGCTGTTGAACAAGAAGCCATGCTTCCCGAATATACAAGGATTAATTGCATTGATTTTGTTTTATGGATCAGAGTTGACTTTACATCAAAGCTCAAAGCATGTCGAAGCACATTTTGCCCTGAGGACAGCAATGGCAGCATCATCAGTGTAGTAGAGATTTGTGTGTGTGTGTGTGTGTGTGTGTGTGTGTGTGTGTGTGTGTGTGTGTGTGTGTGTGTGTGTGTGTTAGAGGGAAATACATATACTCTCCTTTCAAATGGATGTCACTTTAAAAAGCAGAGGGATTTAGATGATCCACTGGAACTCTTTCCCTCTCAGTCCTCACATAATAAAATCTGTGCTATTTGTAAGGTATTAAACACTGTGTGTGGTGCAGATATAGGATAATAATCATTCTTTATTATAAACTCGTCTGTCCTGAAGATGTCGGAAAACTTCTTTACCTCTGACTGTTACAAAGCCCTGACACTGGAGACTCCTTCCATAATTGTTACATAAATAAACATCTCCTTACAGAAAGCTTCACTATTGGAGAGATTACAAATCTGTTTTAAATCCATTTACATGAAGCATACAACGTATAAGTCCCTGTGAATAAGCTGTTACCACAGAAACAGATATACATCAGATTTTTATTCGCTAATCCAGCCGGCTTTCATCTTCCGGATTCTAGCCGTGGGAGGTCTGATTGTTTTCGCTGTGTATATTCCCTTTGCTCTGTGACGGTTCTATGTGCTCTGTTTCAGTTGTCACTGCTGGTCTGAAGGGATTGTTCTACTCTGGAGATTCGGTTCTTTGACACGTTGATCCGTGTCGCTGGTCCCCACAGTCCATGCAGCTTCAAAGCAGCTCAGAGGCACAGTATGTGGTGGCTCTGGCGCTTTACAGGGCAGCATTTGTGGCACTGCTGAGCAGTTTTTGCTTTGTAAATTTGTTTAATCTCTGCCTCTTGGTGAATATCCTGGTCAGGAATTTTGGAGGTTTGTTTCAATGGTACTGCTATAAAACGAAACAGTTAGTGTATGTTTGTAGTAGTTGACATTCTTCAGTGGTTGAGATGCATTACTGGAAGATTTAGCGCACGCCGCTACAGTTTAGTCTCTCTGTGAGCTTGGCCTTTTATGATGTTTGTGGGCGGGGCTAAGTGTATACCAGTTGTGTAACTTATGGCCACACAAGACTAAGTAAAAGTTGTAAATGTGTCAGTAATTTTTATTTTGGTTTTGCCACTTAAACATTGACACACAACTATGTTATAAGATCAATGAGGATCAGTGTCACTAAATGTACCACCCTTACTGCTCATCGCTGGTTTCTGTCACTTCAAGCCAAGTCAATGGAAGACATATTTTGATTGATATAATAAAAGAATATATCCGTCTCCGGCTGTTGTTTCCCAGGCATGTTATATGAATCATACAGAGAGAAGGGGGCATATGGGCTGTGAAAATCTGCGTTGGTGGTGGGAGTGATGATGATCATTATAATGATGATGATGATGATGATGATGAAGTGGTGTTGACAGTGACAGGGCGAACAGGGTGAGAGCTCCAGTCAGGGAATGACAGGCCAACAAGTTGATATATAGAACATTTTGGCCCATTTTGGCCCAATTTTGCTGTTGCAGACAAAATTTACATATGTGACATGTTCACATTATCGATGGTCAATTTACTACCACTGAGAGTGCTGCTATGACACTTGTCTAAAATCCACTAATAGGAAGACACCAAACTCACTGAACAGCTACAGATATGGTATCGATGATGATAAAATCTCATTATTAACTTTAAAATGCATTTTCAGCACTTGGCAGACACCCTTATCCAGAGTGACTTATGTTTATCTTATTTATACAGCTGAGCAGTTGAGGGTTAAACGCCTTACTCAAGGGCCCAGCGGTGGTAGCTTGGTGATGCTGGGATTTGAACTCATGACCTTGTGATCAACGTCCAATGTCTGAAGCTAAATTCCAGATCGCGCTGATTGATGACATAAACAGAACGTAGTCATTTTGTTTAATTGCTGGTCTATCATTAGAGCACACGCTAACACACAGTCTGTTCGGAATTCAGCGGAGATTTGTAGCACTGAAATCATACAACGTTTAAAAAAAAACAGCTTTAAACTCGTTGTTACGGTTGTATAATTAACTGTTTTTTGTTCAATTATAATTTGAATCTCAACTGAAGCAGAGCTTATTACATTGTCATTTTGTGATGTTTGACTCATCGCTGTTTCCCCTCTGTTCTGTTTTTAGACCTGTCATGTCGCTCATCCTTGAATTTCAGCTTGGCATTTGGTAAGAGAATTCACACAGTGTTGGATAGATGGATAGAGAGAGAAAGAGAGAGAGAGAGAGAGAGAGAGAGAAAGAAAAAAAAGAGAGAAAGAGTGATTGGTTAGTCATGGCTATACAGAGGAATGTAATGGACTTTTCTGCAGTTGGTCCAGAAATGCGAGTGGGTAATGTTTACCCACTTCCCATCTGGCCCAGAATAAATATATAACTCGAGTGCATGGATTTTTTTCAACAGTGTGGGATTCTTTAGCAAATTACCATTGACACGAGGCATGGCTGTATTGTTGTACAAGTGTGTTAGGGCCTGCCCTTTAAAAAGTCTACATTTACTCACAAATTCTTGACAAGATCTCCGGAGCTGCCTCAAGGCCAATGTTTTTTTTTAAGGCTTCGTTTATTTTCCTATTTGACGTGCAGTAACCTTTTCTAAACAAAATGTCAGAAATGTGAATCTGTAAAAGAAAAAAAACAGAACCCTTGTGGATTTTGCACAGATTGTCGTTTCACTTGTACTCTGTTAACGTTTTTAAGCTTATCCTCAAGCTCTTGCTTTTGGCCCCTTCCTGATGTTTTCCTGTTTTGCATTTCCTCTCCATTTTTTTTTCATATGCTTTCCACTGGTACAATATTACTCTGAGAAGAGTCTCGGTAAAGTGCAGCCAGACTCTTTCCATTGTAAATCAACAATAGGCAGGATTCAGGATTGTGTTGTTGCACAAGTGTTCAACGATGTGTAGATGTTTAGAGAGCTTTCTCTTATGTCTTATTCTGTAAAATGGAGTAACCTTTCAGAGCGGAGCATCTCACAAACCAACTGGCAGAACTATGCATGCAAATAATCTTTGGCACACTGTTAAGGCTTTTAGATTGAGAAACTGGTATTTTTTGTGTCTTCATAACAATGGTGACCTTTCTGGCTTGTTGAGAGCAGAAGAGCAGAAGAACATGCTGAGTATGCTTGTAAGTTTTTCCTCTTTGCATTTCATTTTTGGCTGAACCAATACTTACAACATCCCCATTGGTTTTCCATTTTCAATCAGATAAATAATAATAATAATAATAATAATAATAATAATAATAATAATAAATAAAAATCAACAACAGAGTGGTGTGAAAAACACAAATGCTTGGTGGTGGATGACATTGCATAAATACATGAAAGCAAATGAGCTTTAATAAGAAACCGGTGAGGTATGTTAGCATGAGATAATGTTCAGTCTGGATTCGATTATAGACTTATGATGGCTCCTGCATTCAAGTATTTCTGCAGCCTGGAGCCAGCTCTGAATGGGTGGAACTAGCTCCAAATGGGCAGGACTAGCTCCAAATGGGTGGATGTATCTCCAAATGTGCAGGACTAGCACTGAATGGGTGGATATGTCTCCAAATGGGCAGGACTAGCTCCGAATCTGTAGCTGTAACACATATTTGGAGCTGTAACTTCTGTTTGGAGCTGTAGTATGTGTTTGGAGCTGTAGTACCTGTTTGGAGCTGTAGTATGTGTTTGGAGCTGTAGTATCTGCTTGGAGCTGGGCTGCAGAAATATGTCTCCTTGGATTGTCGATGGAGTCAGCTGTTAACACTGGAAATCAAACATTATAAAACATGAAGTTGACAGAATACCAAAGATATCAAAGATATCTCAAATCCAATCACACAATAATCCAGCGTTTCAGGCCTGCATCGGATCCCAAACCCAGATTATCATACACATTTCACAAGCTGAATTCCAAAGTTTTCTCCAAAGTTTTACCCTGCTGCCATTTACAGACTTCGGCCAGAGTTCTGGTTTAGTTCTGCTCGTGTTTGATGTGCACTGACCTCTTAGAGTGGAGTATCTCTCACACTGGCAGGCAGAAGTGCAAGTGCAAAGGAAACCTACAGACTGTGGAAGGCTCTTCACTTTTGCTCTTTTCATCTTCTTCTACTCTCACGCATCGTAACTCACAGTTCTGTCTCACTCTCGCTTTCAGCTTCTATATCACCCACTTTTTTCTCTAGCCATTCTTGCCCTCTTCGGTTTCCTCTCTGTAAAAGTTACTGCTGTCTTTGGCGCTGATTTATATAAAAATAATGGGGTTAAACTTTGTGTTACTTGCAAAGAATAAGCATAGTCATGTGTGAATGTGTGTCTGTTCGTGAGGTACTTCTGAAAAAACCTTTTCAAATCTTTGGAACTAAACATGGAACCAACTATTATTAAGTAAAATGAAGCTAAAATTTTAAGAAACCATCCTTATTTTGAGGGACACAAATGTAAGAACATGCAACATGTTTATTAATAATGGTATTAATAATAGTAATTAATTTTGTAAATTTAATACTTGCTCTGTGTTTGTATTCATTCGTATTAATCTCTAGTCCTGAGCTGAGTTTAGGCCGAAGCACACTGCAGGTAATAAATCAATCTATTTGCATTGACTCCACCCACTTTTATTCATTTATGCAGAAATGCCAAATATGGCAAACATGTGATATTCAGCTTGTGTAAAGCTGCTTTCACATTTATTTTTTGTGCTAATATGAAAAAAAGCAGATTTGATTGACATGACACACACTGTAACCATAACAACACTCTTGCCAATCCTAGTTTTGGACGTTTCTACATGAAGGTGTGATAGAGTGGGTGGAGTCAATGCAAAAGTGTCTTCTTCATTTCGCTGTTCGAATTATATTGATGATTCAATGAATATGCAAATTAGTTTGTCAGTCTAGCACCTTTTTTTAAGCACACATTACTACTTACCTGTAGAATGTCACTTTTGTTGGATTTTTTTTTTATTTTTTTTTTTACAGAATTCTCTATAACAAATTCTGCTTGCAAACCAGTTTACAGATGTTTTGTTGCAGATGTTATGCAGTATGTACACGTTTTTACACACTATTTTTTTTTAACAAATCATGCTCTCATTGTCTATGAAGTATTTTATTATCATCTAAACTTGTTTTGCTGTGATTTGTAACTCACAAATGCGCATTCCTGAGATTTAGCGTCTCTCTGGACCTCCTTCTTTCAAAGCGTAATGAGGAAGGAATGCTAACCATCTACACCCTCTACTCATGTTTATTTGCTGCTGCAGATTTTGAACCTGCTTGTGCTTTCTATTTATCGCAGCACTCGCCGTGTTAGCAAGCATACTTTCGCAATGTGGCCAAATGGACTCCAAATGCATTGCAAGTAAGCAATTTAGCTTATAAAAATGCAAAAACACCTGCTCGCTTTATCGTCACCTCAGCTCATTTATGCCATGGCAAATTTTCTTCTACAGCAGCGAGCTGGAGCTGGAGCGTGTTAGTGATTGTGTTTGACATTTTGTTTCACAGAAACTCTCAGCGAAACAATAATAGTATTTCTTTTGTGTAGTGTGGTGTTGGCGTGTGAATTAAAAAGCTTCATGGCTTGTTGAGTGCTATGGTTCCTGTCTAGAGCGTGTGAGTTTAGTGACAATACCGCAGCACGGGTGGAATCAAATGAGCGGATCTTGAAATGTCTTTGATGTTAGAAACAAACCTATTTACGCCCCAAAACAAAAGAGTGTAGACATGAGTGTGCGTCTGAGCATGAGATAAATATTAAGAGAACGCTTTTAGAAGCGAAGGTATAAACATAATGAGTCTTTGTTAATCACATATACATTACAGCACAGTGAAATTCTTTTTTTTGCATACCTCAGCATGTTAGGAAGCTGGGGTCAGAGCACAGGGTCCACCATGATACAGCGCCCCTGGAGCAGAGAGGGTTAAAGGCCTTGCTCAAGGGCCCTACAGTGGAAGCTTGGCAGTGCTGGGGCTTGAACCCCCAACCTTCTGATCAGTAACCCAGAGCCTTAACTGCCAAGCCACCACTGCCCCATTAAACATGCAGCAAATATGAATCCAACTTTACAGTAGATACAGTATAATTTCAGGAAACGTTGTTATTTTGAGGTACAGGGATATCATTTGGAGAAGATTTAATATAATAGCGGTATTAAATATAATATCGCTGTTAAGAACATTCATTATTTTCTAAATTTTTCACCGTTATCCAGAGTGACTTACATGTATCTTATTTATCTCAACTGAGCAGTTAAGGGCCCAACAGTGGCAGTTTGGCGGTGCTGGGGTTTGATCTCATGACGTTCCAACATCTTAACCCCTGCCCATCATTCATATTAATTTGCATAATTAATGTTTTTTTTTTTTCTGGCTGAAACAAATCACACTGCAGGGATTAAACAAGCAAAACTGTATCTTAAAATGTCCTCGCTTTATGCATTCAAATAAAAAAAAAGAGAGAGAAACGAATTCTCTCTGCTCTTAGTTCCTACGGTTTCCCAAAATGCACCTTTGTGGAAATGAAAATATAATAATGTGTTTGAGAAAATGGAGACCGCCGGCTGCTCTATTCATTCAGCTAGTGGCACCCTCTTGAGCTTTAAAAGCTCCGGGTGCTGGTCAGATCCATTCATGGCTCGCTCCAGGTGAAATGAAATGTCCACTACTTCAGAGAAATGGACCCGGACAGAATACAGTGGAAAAGCAAACACACACACACACACACACGCACATGCACACAAAGTGATGAGAATCTGAGTTATTTTCTTCAGTCCTAAAAGCACACACAGAATCCACGATAGGATTTTTTTTCATTTTTCATTTATTTTCCATCTTGTGAATGTTGTTTATTGAACGTAGATAAGGTTAGACAGATTATCCTCAAAACCAGTCAAGTGAAGCATGATGAAACAGGAGAACACAAAGATGTATTTTCACAACTTTTAACCAAACTTTTTTGCAGAAACAATCCCAAATGGACATTATGAATTTTCTGCGCTCCTTGACCATTCTACATTTTTTTTTTTTATTCCAGATTTATAATTTAGGTTGAATGAACGCTGAATGGTAAATCAACATTTAATAAAGTTTCTGCCTATTTTCATTACTTCTGTTGTTCCACTGATTCAGAGTCATTTTAAGTTGTGGAGGAACTAGTGGAGGTAGATGGATGGAGAAATCTGTTCTATTTTATTCCGGAATTCTTATGAGTCAAATATATATTTAGTGACTGTTCTGTCTCCGTTCCTGTTCACACTCTACACCTCGGACTTCCAATACAACACTGAGTCATGCCACTTGCGGAAGTTCTCTGATGACTCTGTTGTAGTAGGGTGCATAAAGGATGGGCAGGAGGCGGAGTACAGGATGGTGGCGGACAGAATTGTGGAGTGATGTTGGAACAACAAGCTGCTACTCAACATGCCAAAGACCAAGGAGTTGCTGGTGGACTATAGGAGGAAGAAGATACTAAACGATGGTGTCCACCTGAACAAAACACTGGACTGGAGGACCAAGATCGAGGTGGTCTACAAGAAGGGTATGAGCAGACTCTACTACCTGAGGAAACTCAGATCCTCCAATGTATGTATAAAATTTCTGGAGACCTTCTATCAGTGTGTGGTTACAATATTCTTTGCCACACTCAGCTGGGGGAGCAGTATTGGAGCTGGCGATGCAACGAAGTTGAGCAAGCTAATCAGAAAAGCTGGCTCTGTCCTAGGCTGCAAATGGGATGCGATGGAGGTGGTGGAGGAATGGTGGATGTTGGGCAAAATTAAGAGCATCATGGACAATAGCAAACACCGCCTCCATGCTACACTGGCCAAACAGCAGAGCTTCTTCTCCAGTGGATTACGGCCAGTCAATGACGGAGCCTCTGTTGGGCAACATCCACTAACATCGAGGTTTATGCATGGTGTCAGGTGACTGATGCCCATCTACAGGCCACGCATACCTACCTGATCACAGCAGGCCTATAAATAGGCATGATGTTACACAAGCGTCAGATACCGTTCATGCTCTTGGGCGTTTCCCACAGCGTGAAGCTCACGCAACGTCTCATTCCCTTCTCAGGGAACAGGCTTACATGCGTAACCCAGACGATTTCATATTTCCACTCTAGTAAGTGTGGTTTATGATGGAAAATGATGTTGATAATAACACAAATTGACATATACATCAGGAAGCCAGGTTTTCAGGGATTATATGTAATTATGAAGTGGGCAGAGCTTAAAGTCTTCTTCAAAAAGATGTTTCTTTAAGTTTCAGATAATGCAGTGGACAAAAATTAAATGAGTGAAATACATGTTTTTATGTTGGGTCTTATTTTTTATATTTCCTTTGAATATGTTGTCTTCTTATGTTTTGTTAGAATGATGTTATAGGTGCCATTTATCCAAAAATATGAACCATGAATGAAACTGATGTACATGCTCAGCTTTGTTAGTATGAATTTAACTGTGGAAAGACAATGTTAGAGCCTGAAATAAAATAAAATACCGAGCGATGAGGTGGAGTTACTGTTATTATGTCAATCGAAGATGATTAATTTCCTATAACAGCACATCCCCTAATGCTTTATTGTGTTTATAGTTATATTCGATGATGGAACATCCAAGTAACAAGTCAGTTCCTGTTCTCACGTACATTATAGCAGCTATAAACAGTCATTGCCTCACCAGCCTTTCTTTTTTTTCTGGCTCTTAAAATTAATATGACCACAAAAAAGCAACAATAAGAGAAAGCATAAAGGTCACAAAACTTAAAGCTACAGCTTTACCTCTGACTGTTACAAAGCACTGACACTGGAGACTCCTTCCATAAACATTAAATAAACATCTCCTTACCCTGAAGAAAACCACCATCAATGATTACACACATTTTGCAATCCGTTTATTATTAATGAAGCATTTTTTTTTCCATACAAGTCCCTGTTAATAAGCTGTTACTATGGAAAAAATAACGTATTAGAACACGCGCATTAATATGGTTTCACAGTGCCATTTCCTTTTCAATCAACATGCATTCATTTATTAAGCGCTCTCTAGCAGTATTGTATCGAGAAGAACAATGTAAATATTAGTTGTGTGACCAAATACGGTTCTTTTCCCAGGTTCTAGATCACGAATGACAAGCTGCTGATGAATTTTTGGATGTTCTGAGAAAGTCACAGTTTCTCAGCTGTAGAAGAAAAGAAGTATGGTCTGTATGAGAGCGACTTTTTTTTTTTCTAAAGGCATTTTTTAAATTGCCATCTGCTCAAATAATTCAATCTCTTTCTTATACAGACCTAAATAAAATATATTTATTAGATTATATAAAAAATGTATGAGTTCTTAGACTATTATTATTATTTCTGTTTTTACGTTTTAATTGTTGTTACAATTCGGTTAGACGGAAACGCAAAATAAAAAAGAGAGGAATTGAGATTTACGTGGAATTCTGTTTTGCAGATGCACTGTATTAGATATATATATATTTTTTTTTTTTTTCATTTTTAAATTTTTAATTTCTTTTTCATAAACAAAGCAAGCTGCACCTCAAAGTGATGCTCGGAGAATGAATGATGGATCTGATTTGCATTCAAAGTTTGAGGACAAAGTTTCATGTTCCGTCGTGATGAGATTTTGAGTTGTTTTATTTTCCCGATTTAATGAGAACTCAGTTTCCTCCTCGCAGTGAGGATTCAGTGACTGCAGATGTTTCATATGTGTTTTATGAAATACAAAGCTGACTGGAGAAACAGGACACACACACACATACATACACACACACACCCGGACTGTTCAACAAAGAGCTTCACTGGTTGTCATCTCGAGAGAGTGATAGAAAGGAAGATAGAGAGAGAGAGAGAGAGAGAGGAATTTTTGGCTTCAGAGACGTTCTCGTATGCCCAGGAGAGGCTCTGCATGCGACAGATGAAGAGAAAGAAAGAAAAGGAATAAAGCCACCGTCCTCAGCCTTCATCATGCTGTGAAGCCTCTCTCTTTATCTCTCCTTCTCATACCACCTCATGATCTTTATCTCTCTGCCATCTCCTTCTTTATTTCTCTTTGAACAGCAAATGCCTACACACAGACAAAACCGTCCTGATCCTTCTTTAAAAAAAAATTATATATATATATATATATATATATATATATATATATATATATATATATATATATATATATATATATATATATAGCTTGTTGTATTGTTGGTCACATGAACAAAATTTTCTCAGCTATAATCGTTTTTTTTTTCAGCATGTTTATACTTCCCGTAAGGTTTCATTCCTCTTATACCACAGCTATTGATTAAAGAATGCCATGTCGTACTTTTTATCCGTTTATAGTTACATTTAACGTTGTGGAAGTTCTCGCTAACGTTACAGCGCCTCGTTTTTCTCCCACTTGAAGTTAATAAGACAAGAGCACTGACACTGGAGACTCCTTCCCGTAAATGCTAAATGAACAGATACAAAAAAACTTCACCGGATCAAAGATTTTTTACTCTGTTTATTACTCGTGAAGTGTCCACTATACAACTCTCTGTGAATGAGCCGTTAGAACGTATACAGAACGAGTGCATTAATGTCATCCTGCGCTGCATCCTTCTGACCAATCAGAATCCAGAATTCAAGAGCACTGCGGGATAAAAAGAGTGGAAATGCACTGATTATGAACCGATAAAGCAAATCTATGCGTATTAAACCTATTCTAGACATTTCTACTCATTTCAAGCTTCCATCATCTTGTTTTATCTTATGATGAGAAATTATTGCTCTTATGTCTGTGTTAAAAATGCAGCATTTGTTAGTGTTTTTAACAAAACGTACGATGTGTTAAACATTTCATCATGACCTCTACATTGCTCTCTTCCTCGAGAGGCAAAGCCGGGCGGAAAGCGATGATCGAATCCTCCGCTCAAAATCGCAGCACGTCTGAGTCAAGCTGAGGTGCTGATGGGCAAGAGATCACCGTGCCAATTAACCTGGACAAGCGATTCATCCTCCCAGCGTTTGAAGAAAGTCTGACTTGGTTAAACGAGTAAAAAAAAACCCACCACATTTCATTTCGCTTTGTTGCTCGCATGGAGATGATGTTTGTTTGGCACAGCAGAGGAGTATTCAGATGAGCTCCTCTGCTTAATCAGGGAAAAAATTCTCAGTGTAAAGTGAGGGTGTGGTCAAATTAAAAAATTTCCAACTCAGAGAGAGAGAGAGAGGATGGAGGCAAACAGACAATAATTAAAAACTATGAACACACGGATGGTCTAGGAAGGAAGGAAGGAAGGAAGGAAGTAATGAAAGGAAGGTAGGTGGGATGAACTTCCAGTCACGAAAGTGGCGATTAAACAGGTTCAGCATTAACGTTAATGTGAACATGAACGCATTCGTCGATTCATCTATTGATCTAGTTTGTTTATATTTTGGGAAACAGAAACTAACTTCATTAGAAAATATTCAGACGGGTTCAAACAAAGTGGCGTTGGGATTCTGTAAGAAGCTGTTTGTTGCACATTTATGGAAGGAGTCTCCAGTGTCGGTGTTTTGTAAGAGTCAGAGGAAAAGCTGTAACTTGAAAAGAGAGAAAGAGAGAGAGAAAGAGAGAGAGAGAAAAGAGATGCTGATTAGCGCATGACTGTTCATAGCTGCTATAATGTAAGTGAGACCAGGAACTAACTTGTTTTACTGACATCACATGCAACTATAAACGAACGATAACTTGATATGTTGTTGTTTAATAAATCAAAATTGTAACTGTTGGCAAACTGATCAACCTCAGGGTGGTAACAGTAACTGTAACTTTAATGTTGTTTTTACTTGCGAAGTTGTTTTTATTTAGTTTTTTTTTTTTTATCTAAAACTATATAGTAGTGACCACACCCAGGCATTTTTACATAAACTCAGAAGTGAAACTAAACAAACAGAAGCAGCGAAACACAAAAGGAACACAATATTTGCATAAGATTAAGATAGCTGAGAGGAAGAAATATTAAACACCCTGGGATTTTGCAGACACAGACACTTTATGAACGCAAGGGTGAATGGGAAGCAGGTGTTAGCAATCAGGAGAGGTGGAGCGTCGGGTTCACGCTGCGCTAACAACATGGGAATTGTCCTGATAATCAAGTCCCTTTTCACAAAACAGGATCGGAATGATCTCGCTGATTTTTTATCAGGTTTGTTATTCGCTCGTATAATGTTCATCAAGATGGCGCAAGATAAACATCGCAAAACCTGCTTCTGCTGAGTGTTAGCATTATTACTCTCGCTACGTTAGCACACACACACACACACACACATATTATAAAACGCTGATTAAAAAAAAAAACTAAATACAAAATCTCTTCATTTTAGAAAAGATTTTGTTTAGATTAGGGTGGGGGTGTGGCATGATGTCGCATCTCGAAAGCTACTGTCTGTTCAAGCACTTCAACACGGCGTGACTTCCTGTTTTGAAAAGAAATACGAAATCAATTCATGCCTCTCAAGATATCTCATGGGGATTTTAAAGCATGTTCTGGCACAAATCCACTCAAACAAATTTGTCATTTGTTTCATCAGGAATGCAGCGCCTGAGAAGCTGAACCACGCCCAAAAAAGGGGACCAGGAACTCAGAAGATTGAGCACCAGGTTTCAGCCCACAGTGGAAATCTTGCTTGTTAGCATAAATCAATAGCTAAGTACTGTATGCTAAATAGCTCTTGAGTCATTACAGTGCTAGATTCAAAAGGTCAATCTAAATTTTTTTTTTTTATTTAAGTAATGGTACCCATCGCTGTCTGATTCGGGGGTAATCTATCTCTGTAAAATAATCACAGTGCCTCTGTGAAATATTGCAATTCCCTAATTAACATGCAGTCAGACAGCAAGAAACATAACAGCTACTTGGCAAATTAAAACAAGCGAGGGTCATTAACTAGGATGATCTACACAGAGAAATGTCAACTCCGCTGTTGGTGTGTATGTGTGTGTGTGTGCGTGTGCGAGCGTGTGTGTGTTTGCGTCTGAGCCGGCAGTGATTCTTAAAGACATTCTGTTAAGTGTGCACTGTGCATGACGTATATATCAACCCCTCCAACCCTAAAATGCTCATTTGAAAGCTGATTTCTGTTCAGCAGTGAGCGCTAGCAGCTGAAAACGTCAGCAGATCACGTTACTGTTCAGGGCATAGTGGTGGTAGATGCAAGCATCTGTACGCATCTGTACACATCTGGAGGCACATGAAGAACATTTTCTTCGTGCTGGTGCATGGTACTTCCTCACACTGTAACTCATTTAATGCAATGTATCTCAGAGACAGTTGTAGATGCAGGTATAAGGCTTTGTACAACAGGTCCAAGTCGCGACGCAAAGTCAAATGACTTATTAAACGGACAAAGCAAGGCAAGACTAGATTCAGAAACCAGGAGACAAGGCTATATTGAGTGATACTTCATGCTGACTGTGTGCTTGAATGTGTGCGTGTGTGTATATATATATATATATATATATATATATATATATATATATATATATATATATATATATATATATATATATATATATATATATATGTGTGTGTGTGTGTGTGTATATGTGTATTGTGCCTTGCGATGGATTGGCACCCTGTCCAGGCTCCAGGTTCCTCATGATCCTGAAAAGGAGTAAGTGGTAGAAGATGGATGGATGGATGGATGGATATGTATGTGTGTGTGTGTGTGTGTGTGTGAGTGTGAGTGATTGAGTCCAGGTGTGCTTGAGCTTGAGAGGTGTGCTGGTAGTTGGAGTCTTTGGCAGCCATATTTGAAGACCGCAATGTCTCTTGAGAGTTTGACATGACACTTGAACACTTTCTTATGGCAGAAACTACACAGATCCTCTTTTGCTGGTTATTGACTGACCTCAACTAGAAGTTGCATTTATCGATCCATCCATTTTCCATACAGCTTATCCTACACAAGATCGTGGGGAGCCTTGAGCCTATCCCAGGGAACTCGGGGCACAAGGACACCCTGGACGGGGTGCTAACCCATCGCAGGGCACAATCACACACCCATTCACACATTACGGACAATTTGGAGATGCTAATCAGCAGACATGTTCACAAGTCCCTGAGGTCCAAGTCAAGTCTCAAGTCCCTGAGATTCAAGTCCAAGTCAAGTCTCAAGTCTTTGAGGTGGAGTCCAAGTCAAGTCTCAAGTCTCCGAAGTGGAGTCCAAGTCAAGTCTCAAGTCTTTGTTATATTTGTAGCAATATTTCTTTCAGCTAGTTATTGTAATTAAGAGTGTATGAGTCTAAATCAATTTTAAAACTGATTACTTTTACAGAATGTCTTGTTCATTTATTCAAAATTGTCTAATAAAGCACACAAGGATTTACTTTAATGATTTAATTGAGAATTAGGAAAGATATGACTTTTTGTTGTCATTTAGCGTAAAATGCCAACGTGCTGTGTATTTTGAGCTATTTGAGTTGCCGTAGTTTGCTGTAGTTCTCAAGCAATGACGGGTAAGGTAGTCTTCCAGTGAACGCCGGTGACAATATTGAAAACAGCTTCCGGCACGTCACCGGATGTACCTGAGCTGGCTGAGACAAAATGCGGACGCGATCATGCAATATGTAACAGATATAAGAAAAATAGGAAATACAATTTTTGTGTTTTAAATGGCAGGTGTTGCGCTGTAAAATGTATTAATTTTGCCCAAATCCTTCGCGGGTATTTAATAGTTAGCTGTTCTTGGTGTTGGGAGTTATTTGTGTTATTTGTGTCCTAGCTCTTTGCTGATTGGTAGCAGACGTATCACGTCATTCCCGGTTTCTCGTCAGTCGTCGTTGAGTTTGACTGCGAGAGGTATGTACTTAAGGCAGCACGATTATAAAGTTTGAATTTTAAGTTTAAAAGTCATTTCAAGTGCACAAACTAGTTTAATCATTTATAGTATTGTTAGGATAGACGGACTGTGTCTTTTCTGCTGTGTATTTTACTTGTAAAATGAGTTTGTGAAAGATGAGCAAATTAGCACGTTTTTCTCGTGTGTGTGCTAGCTGTCGCCATTTCATCTTCTAATCGAGGTACACACGTATTTTATTTTCTCGTGTGAATCCTGTATGACGACTTTTTGCTGTCTTTGAACTCTAAATAGGTATGTGCATGTGTTTTGTACTCCCATTACCATGTTCAGTAAGTATATTATTTTACTCAAGTTCACTGTATTAGGTTGGTGTGGTACAGGACATTTTTCATGATGGCTGTGGTGTTTGTGTACTCATTTCTTTCATGGGATGTATATATTTTTTTTTGTTATGCGCCAGTTGGTGATAAATGTGCATCAATATGATCTATATTTCATGTTAATATGTATTAAGTTAAAAAGCTAATTGTTATTAACAATTTACTTGAATGTAATAGGATACAAAGTTATAACATTTGTTATTTATATCTTTTGTATTTTATTAACATGTTTTGAGTTCGTCTCATGGTGATGGTCAGTCGGCGTTGAGTTTGACTGCGAGAGGTGTGTTGTGAGGATAAACCCCATATGACGACGTTTTGCTCTCTTTGAACTCTAAATAGACATTGAGCTTGCCTGCGGGACGAATAAACCTGAGTTCAACAAGATATGCCGATGTCCAGTGTCTACTGTGCACCAGAACACAACGCAGTGTAGCCGGGCTAGGCAGAACGGCCCGGTTACACATAGCGTATTTAACTTGGTAAATATGAATATTATATGCATATGGTACCTAACACTTGAGGATAAAAAAACATGAAAAGCACATGGAAACATTTGTACTTCTTGAAAATGGACAGCCAGCAAGCCCCTGACCGCTGTGTAACACCGTAGCTTCCCTTTGGATTAATTGATTGCTTTTCAAATTAAATGACATGAGGATTATCACAATGTAAGACCTGGCTTTATTGTTATTACTTGTTGTTCATTTATATAACAGCACTTTTCCAGTGAGTGATGAACATGCGCCTTCAGATGCATCACGCTTCTATATAGTAATGCTGACTTGGTGTGTTTAGAGATGAACTGTTGTGATATTTGCTGCTGCAGGACATACTGATAGGGAATGAATGAATGAGGAATGAATAGAAGAATGTGGTGTTTGATGATGTCATGTGGGGTCGTAAAGAGAGAACGTAATCGGGAACACCAAACCAAAATGACTCGTGTTACTGAAGAGTCGCTGTCTTCAAGTCCAAGCCAAGTCTCAAGTCAGAGGTTCACAAGTCCAAGTCAAGTCTCGAGGCAGTTGTTCACAAGTCCAAGTCAAGTCTCGAATAATTTTTTGTGACTTAAGTCTGACTCCATCGCTGTCAATCAGCCTACAACACATGTCTTTGGGAAAGGAAACCGGAGTACCTGAAGCATGGGGAGAACATGCAAACTCCACGTACACACAGCGGTTGTGGTATTCGAACCCCATAACTCGGAGCTGTTAAGTTAAAGTGTTGCATCTTCGTGTCATTAATCTCTAATTCATGATTCTCTTGAGACATAGTAAGTCATGGAAATGAGATCGATAAATTGTTCAAACATCATGACCATGAAGTCATAGGAACGGGATTGATAAGTCACGGAAAACAATCCTTATGTCCTGAGTACGAGATCAGTTAGTCTTGGTAATGAGATCTTTAATCTGTGGGAACAAGACCACAAAGTTTTAGGAATGAGATTGATACATCACGGGAACAAAATCATAAAGTCATCGGAATTAAATCATTCATTTGTGGGAAGTTCACTTTGACAATTCTGAATATTTCAGTCCCTCCAGGATTTTGTGATCGCAGAAATGAACAGAAAATCAAGGAAACTCTGCAGTATTTAGAGGAGCTTGCAATTTTCCAAAATTACGGCAGATTTGGGCCGAGACGCGTCACGTGACATCATCACAACAGGAATTCAGCCAAAGCCCTGTTCGATTCACGTGTGTCGAACACGAGTACAGCTAAACGTTCTCATTTACCAATAAAACATCACTGCAAAAGACCGTGCGAAACAATTTCGTGCAATTTCACCAATTCAAGTAGTTTTCTGCAAAAAAACTCCGCAAGTTGCATGGCAAATTTTTTTAAAAAGCCGCAGCAAAAAAAGTCCCGTACGGACTGATGTCCCGCAAGGACAAACTGTCTTCAGTAGAGATATGTCTTCAGCTTACATGGTTTATAAGAAGTAGAATTTCATGGTTTCATAAAAAAGAAAAACAGAGTACAGATATAACCATCACTACATCATGTATTTTAATATTGCAAATTATAGAACGCAGATGTTCATTATTTTATATATTATACACGCTGGATTGTTTTAGTTGAACAAACTTGAAAAATTAACATTCTATAATATTTTGTACAGTTATTACTAAGCAATTGTGTGTGTGTGTGTGTGTGTGTGTGTGTGTGTGTGTGTGTGTGTGTGTGTGTGTGTGCGTGTAAATCCTGTATATTCAGTATTAACATGTAATATATATATATATATATATATATATATATATATATATATATATATATATATATATATATATATATATATATATATATATATGTATATATATTTATTACACATTAACATGTGGCTTTTTCCCTTGTGTTACACAGTCATGGATACTTAATGGACTTTAATTTTGGCAGGGATGTCACTGGCGGCATACATCTAGACTTTTCATAGACTTTTCATAAGGAGTAGAAATGAATTCCAGCAGAAGATTCTGTTACTCCTGTGAATCAGCGACTATGTTTACTTGGACAGAAGTAATCGAATTATTGACCTTATTCTGAGTAAGACAATATTGTGATTAAGGTGTTTACATGAGTACTTTTAGAATACTCCTGTCATGTTCCTGTTTTGCATGTTATAGAACATAGATGGATTAACGCCACACCTCATTACGTCACCGCACCACGCCGTCCGACGTTCCTCCAGAATTTCACATATCAACATACAGTTGGTCTTCATTATGGAACCGTATACAGTTTTGGGTGTTTTTATTTTTGATTTTATGAACGCTTCAAGTGCAGTTAATTTTTTGTCATGCTGTATGTGCAAATAGACGACTGCTTGAACCCGTGGGCATCGTTCCAAACCACGTACTTACCTACTACTGTATATAGTGTCACGAGTTCCCCTTTAAGCAGCGCGCTGTGGAGCATGTGAGCGCGCGTGCACGAGCAGGTGTGCGAGCACCTGCTTTTCCCATGTGGACATTTGTTTATGTTTTTGTCATGTCTCCTCCCCGTTCTGTCATTGGTTGTAGTTTCACGTGTGTCTGAATTGCCCTCAGCCGTCAGCCATTATGAGGCTGATTATCTCCGCATATATACCGCGCGCCTCCCAGCACACAACGCGGAATGTTGAATGAGTTAGATAGTCGATTATTTTAGAGTCCTTACAATGGATGGCCACAGTCACAGTCCATGGTTTCATGTTTCGATTCATGGTCTTAGTCTTAGTCTTAGTTCATAGTTCATGTCATGTTTAGTTTCATTTGTTAAGTTCACGCTGGTTTCTCCGCTACCAGTCCCTCGCTACTGTTTATGTTTCATGTTTGGTAGATCGACCCTGTATCCCGAGACCACGACTTTGATTCCTGCCTTGCCTCGTTTATGCCTGTTTGCCGATCGCCTGAACCTTGCATGTTACTGAATTACGTTTTTGGATCACGTTTTGGATTTGTCTGCCTGTCTCTCTTTAAATAAAACTGTTGTTCAACCTGCGCTTGCATCCTACCTTATCGCCGTTGCGTCACGAAACGTGACATATAGTAGCTGAAATACATGTATATCTCCTACTATATAGCAGGCAAGTATGCGGTTTGGGACGCAGCCGTGCTCTCTTGTTTACCGTCAAACGGTTGAGCACTGCCGTGTGTGATTGTGTCCTGTCGCACAATGCGGTGAAAACTCTCACACGACGTTAATAGTGTGATTAAGGTGTGTACATGTCTGTAACGCATGTCGATAATGCAACTAAAACAGGAATACTCCACACGTCTTAATTCCATTTGTGTTTACTTCGAGTATGACTTTAATCAGATTAAGGTCATCAATAATCTCTGTTTACATGCTAGTTTCTTAATCAGAGTATCGTCTTAATCGTGTTCATATCGGATTATTTTTGTCCATGTAAACGTATTGACTGTAACCTAAGAGACATTTCGGCCTTCTTCGGAAAGTCACAAACATCTGTTGGGTCAAATATAGCCTATTACCCAAAAACATTTAAAACTCAACTTAGAAGCCAATACTCACATCTACCTCTGAGCCCAGTTGGAGATAGAAAAAATACACCAGCCGTGAGTGAGAAGAAGCAAGGGTCCAGCTTTATTGTTCCATTCCACCACACGAGATCCACACCGATGAGAATTCTCAGAAGTGATCCCAATACCCTGAGCTTAAGCTCCAGTATTTATACTGTATTTACCCACTAGATAACCCATATGTTTCCAGAAAAGGCCTATTTCACTTACACATAGAATCAGAACCCAGGCATTTCTAATAACCCAGAAAATAAAAACCCAGCGTTTTGAATTACACAGAGAATCAGAAACCAGGATTCTCATTTACCTTAGGTGGTCAGAAACCAGGATTCTCAATTACCTAGGTGGTCAGAAACCAGGATTCTCAATTACCTAGGGAAATAAAATGACGTAGACAAGACGACTAAACAACCGGGAGGGACCTTGGTCTTATCGTTATCTCGAGGGGGGGGGGGGGCAGTTTGACTCAGCCACCCTTATAACTGGCTCTCTTCATGGTTCTCTAAAAATGAAGGCTTTCCTTGCGAGACGAGAATCTTCACCATCTGAATCATGAGTAAGTTATATTTTTCTATTTTTCCTGTATTTCTCGTTTATAATTTATTTTCATATTTGCACTATATTTCTTATTTTATATATATTTATACTACTTGAAAAGCGGTTTACTGTACTTCCAACTTCTTAATATCATTACAGTTCTACTGTCCTGCATATCCTACTATTCTGTTTTTTATAGAGTTTCTCTATTACTATAAGATATTATTAAAGTTATTCATGTGTGTGTATGAGGAAGAGAGAGTGTGTGCGTATGTTGTGTCTACTTGCCCGCCCTTAACTGTACGAGTGTGTGTGTGTGTGTGTTTAGCACTCCTCAGCTCGTACACTTCTTTCGACTATTTCGACTAATAACCCATAAAGATCTTTAAAGTGTTTCACCACTCTATCCACCTCTGACTAAAACCGCTTCTGTATGTCTAGGTGCCGGTGCCCGTCGTCAGTCCCCTCTCTCTCCGTTACTGGACCTGGATCTGGATCTGGACACTCATTACCAGCTTGTGCATCTCACGGCTGATATCATGATGCTACTTAACTATCTTCACAGCACCCCCCCTAAGAATAGAGACCCGGGGTTCCCCCCTCTTCTTCGGTACAGAATCTGCCCCACGAACGTGCGTGTTGACGCCTCTACACAGTCAGAACCAGAACCCCCCTCTAGCTTCCAATCCGAGGATGATGTTGTCTTCTCTGATCCGGGCCCCGACCATCCGTCCCTCTTCTCACCCACCAGTCCGCCCGACTCTCAGTGGTCCGTTCACTTCACCCACCCTGATTTCCCCATGTCCCCAGGACGCACCCCATTTTCTTCCCCCTCTTACTCTCCTCCAGACTACGCACCCACCCGTCCTGTGAATTACCAATAAAATTACATTTTTACTCATACTCAGTCTCCCTCGTGTTTATTTCATGTCATTTTTATCCACAACACATCCATGTTTCCAATTCCATTTGATTATTCCAGAGTCACTTTAACTTTCACAATCAATTTCTTATGTAGTTGATTATTATTTTATGTTTATTTTTATTTTTACAGTATATTCTGTAGTCAGGCCTGGCATACTTCAATCTCTTTCTCTCTCTCACACACACACACACACACACACACACACACACACACACACACACACACACAAACACACACCACTCAGTACAGTAGAAGGGCATGATTCATTCAGGCACTTCACTCTGTTGAACAACTCCATACACCAATCACATGACACACCGATGCGTTCGGTATTCGAGCTGACCATTGGAGATCTTACAGGGATTAAAAAATGATCACGTCGAATGCAGCGAAGACATTTTTGTAAGTGATAATGCTCTGGTGTGCATGTAAGCTGTAATAATTTGATCAAATATCACAGCCCGTCCCTGACCATTCCATTTCTATTGCATATGTGCAGTGGAGGTGTCTGGCCTCCTAACACGTTCACTTACGCTACGCAAAACCAAAGAACAGAGCCGATAATGAATTCCAATCTGAGAAGTGATTTCCACTGAAATGAGATTTTTTATCCCTTTATTATGGGTTACGCTTCAGCAAATACCTCACCGGTTACCATTTAAAGCACCATTAAGAAGCATTTGAAAAGGTCCTCCGTGGTCATATTGACCTATTTTAATATCGTCTGAATTTACAGAAACTATTTCACCCCCCCACCCGTGATGGAAAAGGAATTCTGGCAACCTTGTAGACCAATAATTCATAATCCCACCTCGGGTAAAAAAAAAAGCAGTCCATTGTCGATATCGTTCTGGAGTGTGTTCATGTACCAGGTACTTGTGGAGAAAAGCGATCGCTAACTATAACAGATGTTTTGGTTAAGATGTAGTTGACACTTGAAAGGTTTGCATGCAGGAAAGCAGGCCTTAAACATATGCTTTTACTTCTCCAGACACCTGGTGGTTAGCCTAAAAACCATGTGTATACACACACTCTCATCAGTTTCTACACTGATGGTGCAGTGTTTATAATCACTTTCTAATTATTATTACTATCCAAATTATTTGTAAAGTTATAGATTTGACACTTTGTTGCAGGTGCATTTAATTTTATTTTTCTTTCAGTTGAAAAAGTGCAATTTTTGAATATTTTTTATCTCTAAGAAATACAGCTAACTCATGTTAAGTACATATACAGTGCATCCGGAAAGTATCCACAGCGCTTCACTTTTCCCACATCTTGTTATGTTACAGTCTTATTCCAAAATGGATTAAATTCATTATTTTCCTCAAAATTCTACAAACAAAACCCCATAATGACAATGTGAAAGAAGTTTGTTTGAAATCTTTGCAAATTTATTAAAAATAAATAACAAAAAAATCACATGTACATAAGTAGTCACAGCCTTTGCTCAATACTTTGTTGAAGCACCTTTGGCACCAATTACAGCCTCAAGTCTTTTTGAGTATGATGCTACAAGCTTGGCACACCTATTTTTGGGCAGTTTCTCCCATTCTTCTTTGCAGGACCTCTCAAGCTCCATCAGGTTGTATGGGGAGTGTCGGTGCACAGCCATTTTCAGATCTCTCCAGAGATGTTCGATCGGGTTCAAGTCTGGGCTGTGGCTGGGCCACTCAAGGACATTCACAGAGTTGTCCTGTAGCCACTCCTTTGTTATCTTGGCTGTGTACTTAGGGTCGTTGTCCTGTTGGAAGATGAACCTTCGCCCCAGTCTGAGGTCCAGAGCGCTCTGGAGCAGGTTTTCATCAAGGATGTCTCTGTACATTGCTGCATTCATCTTTCCCTCGATCCTGACTAGTCTCCCAGTTCCTGCCGCTGAAAAACATCCCCACAGCATGATGCTGCCACCACCATGCTTCACTGTAGGGATGGTATTGTCCAGGTGATGAGTGGTGCCTGGTTTCCTTCAGACATGACGCTTGCCATTCAGGCCAAAGAGTTCAATGTTTGTTCAATCTTTGATCTGAGAGTCCTTCAGGTGCGTTTTGGCAAACTCCAGGTGGGCTGTCATGTGCCTTTTAATGAGGAGTGGCTTCCATCTGACCACTCTACCATACAGCCCTGATTGTGGGAGTGCTGCAGAGATGGTTGTTCTTCTGGAAGGTTCTCCTCTCTGCACAGAGACATGCTGGAGCTCCGTCAGAGTGACCATCGGGTTCTTGGTCACCTCCCTGTCTAAGGCTGTTCTCCCCTGATCGCTCAGTTTGGCCGCACGGCCAGCTCTAGGAAGAGTCCTGCTGGTTCCAGACTTCTTCCATTTATGGATGATGGAGGCCACTGTGCTCATTGGGACCTTCAATGCTGCAGAAATGTTTCTGTACCCTTCCCTAGATCTGTGCCTCGATACAATCCTGTCTCTGAGGTCTCCAGACAATTCCTTGGACTTCATGGCTTGGTTTGTGCTCTGACATGCATTGTTAACTGTGGGACCTTATATAGACAGGTGTGTGCCTTTCCAAATCATGTCCAATCAACTGAATTTACCACAGGTGGACTCCAATCAAGTTGTAGAAACATCTCGAGGATGATCAGTGGAAACAGGACGCACCTGAGCTCAATTTTGAGTGTCATGGCAAAGGCTGTGAATACTTATGTACATGTGCTGTTTTTGTTTCCGGATGCATTTTCGGATGCAATACTTTCTGGATGCATTTTATATATATATACCTGACCAGTTAGAACCAGTCTGACCAGTAATAAGTGTCCTTACTATTTAGAACCATTCTGACCAGTAATAAATGCCCTGATCTGTTAGAATGAGTCTGACCAGTAAGAAGTATCCTGTCCAGTTAGAACCAGCCTGACCAGTAATACGTACCCTGAGCTGTTAGAACCAGTCTGACCAGTAATACGTACCCTGACCTAATAATTGTTGATTTGTGGCTCATGATTTTGGGTGTCTTCCTCTCAGTTTTGTTAAGTAAAACACGGGATGAAAATGAACAGGCTTTTTTTTTTTTCTTTCTCTTTTAATGAAAAAAATCATACTTGGCCATTGTACAGAGTTTTAAAACATACATCACCAATTATAGCTGTGCCAGTGTGAAAAGCAGACACTTTACTCTAAATAAGCAAATTATACCAACTGAAATTATAGAACCGCATAGTCAGGAAACGGATAAGTACACGGTTCTTCATGATGGAATTCTTTACAAATGAAATGTAAATTATAAGCGTCTCAGACAAATTGTGGTGTTTAGCCTGAGTGCATTTAGAAAAAAAGCTTTATAATGAAATTCAGCGTGAACCAGTGAAATATATGGTACATATATTACAACACTGAGAGGTCTTTAGCACAATCTTTAAAATCAAAACAGGATATGTGATAAGAGAGAGAGAGAGAGAGAGAGCGAAAGAGAGAGAGAGAGAGAGAGAGCTGCCTGTATCTGGAGATTGTTTACCTCAGCTGTGACCAGATTGTGAATTTCCTCTCACTGCTCAAAAAAAAAAAATCACTGTCTGTGTCAAAGTTATTACTGAGCACCCTAAATACGACACGATAGCATAGCAGGAGCTAAAGGTCCCCTGAGGTGAAACCGAAAGCAAGGGTTGAGTCACGAGACTGTGAACTTCATTCAGAGTCGCTAATTTCTGATAAAACAGTGCATCTAAAACATTGTTTGAGATTTGTATAGGACTGAAAACTTAAAACTTGTAAAAGTCTGTCATTGATTCATCAGAAATACGGTGACAGAAACGAATCTGTGCAAAGTGTGCACAGAAATCATTTTTAAAAAAATCACCTGAGCATGGATTCAATAAATATATAAAATAATTATATAAATATAACTGAGCGCTAAAACAAGAATAAAGCATCCTTTGTTTAGTTTCTACAATGTCGTGTTTTCCACATAATGAAGGTTGGGACGGATGCAAGTGCAGATAAGAGCTTTTAATAAAGAGAGACAGGTAGACAAATCCAAATCATAAGACAATAGCGTGGTCAAAAACAGGCAATGGGTTAGGCGATCAACAAACAGGCATAAACTGGGCAAGGCGAGAATTGAGAATGAGAAACAGGAAACAAGATGAAAGGACATGAATCAAAACGAGGAACAGGGTACAAACTCTTGGTACGGTGATAACACGCAATACTTCGCCAAGTCATTGTGTTCAAACAGTCTCTTTATGCTGTGGTTGTGTGGGCTGTGAATTTGATGCAGGTGTGATGTGATTAGAATGAATGTGAGTTTTCTGAAAGAAAGAAACATGGTTCAGTTCATGTATTCGGGTTTATTCATTCATGCATCCACTCATTTGTTCATAAAGAAAGAAAGAAAGTACATGTTTTGTATGGTTCAGTTCCTACAATGTGGTTCATTCATTCATTCATTCATTCATAAAGAAAGAAAGAAAGAAAGTGCAAATGATTTGTATGGTTCAGTTTGTGCATTTGGGTTTATTCATTCGTTCATTCATTAATCCATTCATTCATTCATTCATAAAGAAAGAAACAAAGAAAGAAAATACATGG